>NW_010102588.1:13628-13847 GCF_000699245.1 Pterocles gutturalis
TCACGGTGGCGGCGCTCCCCCAGGTGTCCCGGCACTCGGAGCCCCGGCTGCCCCGGCACATCCATCCCAGCACTGGGATAACGGCTCGTTTCTGATTTAATTCTGACCCTGACCCAAGCGTCTAAAAGGCATTTGCAGCAATGGGCTTGCCCCGGGGGGAGGAGATCAATCCCAAGGACTAAATTGAGAATAGAGGAGGCTCCTGGCTGGCTTGTGGTG
>NW_010102589.1:0-3592 GCF_000699245.1 Pterocles gutturalis
ATTATTTTCAGTATTATTGTAGCTTAGTTTTTAAGTTGTTCTTATCTCAACCGATGAGTCTCTTTTCCCTTTACCCCTTTAATTCTCTTCCCATCCCCAGGAGAGGGAGAGGGTGAGGGTACGGCTGAATGGTGTTTCCCTGATAGACAGGGTTCAAAACCATAACAAAAATAAAAGTAAGAAGTGTTTTTTTTATAAGCCAAATGTATCACTTAAAGTATTATTCCTAACGAAAGTTTCATAAGGCAGGGCTGTCACAAATAAAAAGAGTACATACTATTTATTCTTCTCGTATTAAACCCAATTAGATTTTAATGAATTTCCTCTTGATGACATTACAAGAAAAAAAATCAAGCATTTTAGGAAGTTCATTCACAAACATCTCATCAACACATATTGAAGTCTTGGTGGTATCCTAACACTTCAAAAGAGCTGTGGCTATATTTCTTTCTTAAAGTTTGTTGGTGGTTTCTTTGCCTTCTGCCTATTTCAGCTGTTTTCTTCTCTGAAAGAAAGGAGATGAAAAGGCTGAGAGGAAAACTTTGAGATTTCACTTGAGACACAGGAACAGAGTACTGGCAGAGTTGTTTACTTGGTTCAGAGACATGTATTTGCTTTCCTTTCATACTTTTGCTGGAAGAGGAAGATATATCGCTTTTAAACTTGAGTTGAGGACTGAAATTTTTATTGCTTTCACTCTTATTGGCTGAACAGGAATTTGATACTTTTTGTTGTATTTTCATCTCATAAATATATAATCTCTTAATAGGTAAACAAGAGAATGATTATTTACTTTGTCCTTGTAGAAAGCAAGACTAATGACATCTTTACAAGGTAGTGTTTAATTATCTCTCTTTTTCAAGATACTATTTTAATTAATTGTGTTTATTTATAAGACATAAAATTGTGTTTAAAAATATTCCAAACACTGTACTTTTATATAAAAAAATTTCAGCCTAAAGACTGTCTTTCATATCAGTCCCTGAGACACCACCCAAACCCTTTTCAAGGTGTATTTTCTTAAATAATTTATTTTCTTTTTTCTTTTACAAAAAATTAGATTATGGTTTCCAGGCACATAATTAGTTCTCTAATTAGTTTAAATATTCTGTACTGTAAATATTGCTAATTACATGTATTAGCAATAACAAACAATTTTGTTATGTCTGTAAATACACAATTACTAGCTACATAGCAAAGATATAAGACAATTATGTTTAGAGGTAAAAATTTCAGACAAATAATTTATTTAGATTACGCTCTGAACACTTAAAAAATTAAGAAGGGAAAACTATTTTCCACTTATTCCTTCTTTAAAGCTTATTTAAAATTGTAGTATTTTTAAAGGGAGAAAAAAAAGAGAGTTAAATGGGTCTGATTTTGGAAATACTATAGTGCACTTCAGAAGACAAAAGAAATATGGAAGTTCTTGGCTGTCTTCCTGATTTGGTGCTTGTAGAAGAAGGAAAAAACTAGAGAACTTTCAAATAATTTCCCTATAAATCGTTCACTTGTCACTGCGTAAAAAATAATTCTTTTCTCTAGCTACCATGAGTTTAGAAATGTTAGCTTTTTCCCAGAAAAAAGACTTTGTAGAGCCCAACTTTACACCTTTTTCTTAGTCTACTTATAATTCCTAGAATATTACTGTAAAATCTCAACAGTATTGTTATGACCTCAATGTTCTTCCAAGTTTTGTTTTTAAAAACAATGAAGTTCTGTAATCTGTAATTTACAAATGTTTATTTTATTTGTCTTTTAGGATGGACAAATTTATTGGCAAAGATGCTCCATCAGTGTTTAAGAAAATTTGATTCTTTTTCTTCTCATTAAATTTTAAGGAAGGTATTTTTGAAAAAAAAAAAATCTTTAGCATTACCTTTTAGTATCAGTTGATAAATCCATCTTTTCCTAAACTTTGTTAAAAGTCTACATTTCATTGTCATTAGATCATCTGTTCCTGATGACCTAGAAGTCATTACCCAGTAGCATATGTTTCAGTACATTTTGCACAGGTATATTTAGTTTAATCCTTTTTCTCTGAATACCTACCTTAACAGGCCTTCAAACTGTCCTACAAAATAGTCAAAATCTCAGATATCACATTTCATCTCAATTTTCTTCTCTCAGACTAACATTTATTATTAATGAAGGCAAGCAAAGTATCCAACATTTATAAACAGCACAAAGAAAAAGAGAAGTCTACAGATTATTTTTTTTTTGAATGCTAAATGACATTTTGCATAATTAGCAAAGACCGAGATCTTTCTGTAGATTCTAGGTGGAATTATTTGAAATTCTGTGCTTTAAGAACACGGAAGATTACAGCTTTCACATGGAAACTCCATTTCTCCATTTTAGTGAGATGATACTGAAATATATTGGCAAAACTTCAACTCTATGAAAACTAAAAAAAAAATCAATAAAATGAAAATTATTAGCAAGAACTTATTACCTCAAAGACACAAACAAGGTAATAGTTACAAGCTCTGCAATATTCTTAAATTGTACATTTATTTTAACAGGAAAAGTTTACATCTTCCTCATGCAATTCAGGATTATAAACTACAGAAGATAATTTGTAAGTAAAAGCAAATTAGTTGTGATTTAAATGAGATTCATGCAAGTTGACATTTCACTTTTCTCCTTAAAAAAGCAATTTTTATACAATTAAAGCTTTTAAAATTTCTTTATCTTCTTGATGACTTTTTTAAAAACATAAGTCAAGTACTTCAGAGTATTTTGTTTACAAAAATATTTTAGCTTGGTTTTGCTTTTAACCATTTTAACCCACTTCCAATTTAATTTTTTGGCATATTTCTTATTTTACCTGACTTTGAAATTAAATTAAACCTAGATTATATTATCTAATGAATAAATTAATTATGAAGCAATTTCATATATATCAGGTTTGAGAAACAAGTTCCCATTTCAAATTAGGAAATTATATTTCCCATTCTCTTCTAACCAAACAAGGATTGTGTATTTCCAAGACAAAGTAAAAGTTGTTCAGAGAGAATGAAATATAGCAATGGGCAAGAATTTTGTTATTCTTCAGTAAAACTTCCAATGCCTTAATAAACTTCTTCTTTTTGGCCCTTAGCTACCAAAGTCGTCTTCAAATTTTGGAAGCTGCTACTTGGTAAATGTTATTCTCTGATTTATACATCTCAAAACTCATAGAAATAGAGAAATAGAAATACTTGCCATAATGAACATTTGTTTCATTTTCTTATCTGGAATTAAATTATCCCCTTAAAACAGAAAGCCTATATGTTACTTGAATCTTCCTTAAACCCTCAAGATAATGTTTAATAGCTAGATAAAATTTGTGTTGAGTTGACTTTTTGCATGAAATTAATTTCTTATGGGCTATGGACTAACACGTGGAGATGAGTGGATACACTGCTAATGGAGCTCAAAGAGGTATAAGGTTTTGAGATCTTAGTATATATACTGTTCAATTTAAACAAACAAAAAGCCCTATAAGATGCTACAGGGAAAAAAAAAAAAAGCAGAAATATAAATTAACTTCTTCTTCTGTAAGGTAATCTTATTAGATTACTTATGCTTGCATACTTTTTAAAAAATA
>NW_010102590.1:0-948 GCF_000699245.1 Pterocles gutturalis
ATCCTGGACCACAGCAGCCAAAGGACGGTCTCCCCTTCAGCTGAAAGGGCTCCAGGTGACATTCAAGGCGAGACCCAGCCACCCCCCCACCCTTGCCATTAAATCCCCAGCTGGCTGGACCATGGCTGGCAGATGCCAAGTGGGACCCCGTCCTGGCACACCTCACCTTGGACAACACCAGCTGCTGCACCGTGGTGTTCCCCAGGTCCAGGGGAACGGTTATCCGCAGGGACAGAAAGAGGTGAGACGCAGCTAGGGACAAAAAACACGGCTCTGGTTATTGCCCTTGAACCTTGGCCCACACCAAAGGATCCGGGGGTCTCTTCCCAGGATGGCTGGCACAGACACGGGACCTCCTTCAGGTTAATGGTGTCATGGACACTCTACACTGTCAGGAGAACAACCCTCCACTGTACAGCAAACCACACATCCCAGAGAGAACCAACACCCCCATACTGAGAAAATGGCAAAAGCCATGGGCTCCCAGACCCCCGGACCCCCTGCCCTGGCCCCGGCAGCCCAAAGGCACCGGTGCTGGGTGGCGAGGCCCCCAGGGCACTGTACTTACTGGTGTTGGTCATGGTGTTGGGGCAGGTGGGCAGAGTCAATGGCACGTCTTCAGTGACCCTGAGGGTGACCTCTGGGGTTTGGGTTGAGCTGGCGGCAGTGGAAGAGGACTCTGTACCTGGGCAAAGCAACATTAAGTGAGCATCTGCAGAGAGATGCAGGATGCTTCTACAGCTGGGGACAGACCCAGCATAAATGAAGCCACCTGCATGAAGCCACCCCAGTACATGCCCCATGTCCCTGCAGAGCTTTGTCACCCTGCCCCTGCCCTCTGGGCACCCCACATCTGTGCTCACCCGTGGCTGTGCTGGGGGGCTCAGGTACTGTTGAGGTGCCTGAGGTTGGCCCCATGGTCGTGGTGGAGGTGCCAGGGGGGGTCCT
>NW_010102591.1:0-16615 GCF_000699245.1 Pterocles gutturalis
GAAGCCGAGCCCCCCAGGCCGGGGCCCAGCGGGGGCTCGCTCGGGAGGGTCACAGCAGAGACCCCCCGGGGTGCTGCCCCGTCCCGGGTCAGGGAGCGGCGGGGCTGCGGGCAGCACGGTGAGAGGTGAACCGGGGAACGAGCAGGGCCGGAGCTGCTTCCTCCCCCTCCAAGAGCCTCCCTAACACCTAATTAGGAAAAAAAGTAGAGCAGCCACCTTCTCCAGATCTAACAAGAATTGGGAGAAACTCACCTTAACAAACGTCTTCAGTGGCAGGCCCCCCCCAAAAAAATGGGAACACCAGGAGGACACAGGGGAGCCTGGAAGGGCTTTTCCGTACAGCGTGCCAGAACACCAGCACATAAAGCTCAGTAAACAAAAGCCTTGCCCAGGGAAGCATATGATAAAGAGCCAAGCAAACTCAATGCAACCAAGTCCTAAAGCAACTTACAGGCTTTGCCAATACCAGCTTGGTAGGTGTAAAAATATGTGATTTGCCAGGGGTGTTGCTAAGCAGTTCACCCATAGAGCCGCAGCAAATACCCCTGAGAACAGAGTAAGTGGGTTTTTTTGAGGCTTAAGTGGAATATCCACAACTCCTAGCAATTCTCACTCCCAGAGCCATCTGCAAGTGAACTAACTGCAGCTCACCTTCCCGCAGCTATGGGTGACAGTGCGACATGCCCACCGTGCTCAGAGGGTCTTCATTAAATGGCTCCTGTCAACTTCTATCCCAAACAGCAAGTTTACACCTTGCAGTGATGGCGCACTAGATGATACATCCCAAGCTACTGTATTTACATAATATGGTAGTAGGCAAAGGCTGGAACTCGGGTCAGGAGACACTACTACGTATCAGTTTGATGGACACTGCTTTTTCCTACCAGCTCAGCTATCTCTTCTCCATGCTCCTTTGCTCAGAGAAAGTAGACCCTGAATAACATATGAGAGCAACCTTTGCCTTTAATTAGTTATATTACCTCTTTGAAAACACACTTTGAAAAATCAGATTCTGACCCAGCCACTAAAAGAAGATTGGATTAGCATTTAATACCAATTTAATAAGATTGGTTTGTAATTTGAACATAAACTGGCACCACCATCAACAGGTGCCCCATCCATTGTTTAGTGATTTTTTTTTTAATGGAAATCACACCAGCAAAATGTACTGGAAGCATATGCTTTACAAAGCAGCTTTTTCATTTTCCCTGCGCCAGATTTTATCATCTAGGAATCAGAGCAGATGTGCTGCCTCCCCACCCACTGTCCTCCCCCAAGGAGGCAGAAATAAATTAGACCTTTGCATGATAGCTCTGGATGTAAGAAAGCATAAGCTTTGCTGTTGTTCGCACACAACACCACAATTATTCCAACACATCTTCATCTGTAGCGGCTCTTTTGCACTGGGCTAGATGCAGTGACTGAAAAAAAAAAAAAAAAAAAAAAACTTTTAATTTGGAAGGGGGGCAACTCACTTTAATGTCGAGTGACGATGTGTGCATTGGCATGGGTGCCTGAGCAGGCAGTTAACTGCAGCCTTTGGAGATGGTAAGAACCACAATGTCTCCCTCGAGGGGAAAAGATTAATTTACATTGTCCTGAATATTGAAAGCAGGCAACTGCCAGCCCTTGACAGTATAAACCTCCAGAAATTTTTTCTTTCTTCTAAAGATTTGCAAAGCTTCAGAGACTGCAACTAAATCCCTTTGGTACATAAAGGCGCACAGTTTTTCACGCACTGCGGAGGATATGTAGAACCTCTACATGAGTCAAAGCCAAATAATGTAAGACAAATATACTAAGCCCAGCAATGGCCTGAGCTGCAATGCCTTTAAAGATATTTATACATCCAAGTACCTGTTGAGAAAAGAATCTAATTCCAAACACATTTAATTCCGAACACATTCTGTTTTACTGATCATCCAAGTTCTTTTCTTACAATAGAGCAGAGAAACTCCTTTCAAGCAACGCCTCTGTCAAAGGATGCTCCCCATCATTACTAGGTTTTTTGGTATTGCAAGATTGTCCAATTATAGAAACCAAACCTTGTACAAAACATGGTTTGCATGCTAATTCATGCAGAAAAAGATCAACACAATAGGCAGTGCCATGTGTCAGAGGCGATACAGAGCCACCTGAGGATGGGAACTCAAAGAAGAATGCTGTCCACTGACACTGTTGCCCCCCTAATGATCCAAACCTGATAAACTGGGCAGGGAAAGTTGCTCTCGCTGTACACTTCAGGTCCCAGGCAGCAAAGCTGAAGGTTGACTGAATTCAAGAGCAGCTTCTACAGAGTTGTGCCTGCTGACACAATTTCAGACTGGTTTAAGCAGCCTTCAGACCCAAACCAGGAGACTGCTAAGGAAGGAAGGGAAATGGGAGGTCTGTCCTCTAGAGCCAACATTGCTTGTCCAAAGTCAGAAGATAATTGCTTCTTTCAAGAAGGGGTGATGCTGAGTGCAGTTCCATCAGCTGTTCAGTGATACAGCAGCACGGGGCTCACGGGAAGCAGCCGGTAAGGAGGGTGCAATGAGGGTCAGGAGAACCCTTTAAGCTCACTGCCTGTGTCTTCCTTGAAGTCAGAGTTTGAGAGGGAGCTCAAAGGAGCAGACACCACATTGAGTCAGAGAAAACAGCAGGCAGCAGAGCAGCTCAGAGCCAAGTGTTGCATGTCAGCCACCCACCAGAAATGGGTTGCACTACGTTGCTTTCCTTGGAAGGACTGCAAAAGTCTCTGGCAGCAGATACACCTGCTTTGTGGCTGCTCATGCCCGTGGAACAGCCAAAGAAGCGGTCCAGGATCTGCAAACAAGCCTTGAGATGGCAACTCTTGACAACATAAACTTCAAATGGTTTGAGAGGCCTCTCCACGCTGTTTATATATCACCCACAGCCAAAATAAAAAAGATACAGGATATGTCAGAGCCCAGCACTTCAGAGAAGAGCAGCATTCTGCCAAAACCAAAGGGAACAAAATCATAATCCACAGGGGCATAACAGAAGGCAACAATGGATAGGAAACTGGTCCCACAAAGACTTTATGGTACACGTACAGGTACCTCCCAGGTACAGGGAATCGTCTATCAGGAAGGTTCGCGGCTTGGGGAGGAGGCTGTGATGTTGCCAGGCTGCTGCCAGCTCTCGTTAACCCTGGATACCAGAGCGGCCTCATCCAGCCCTTGTTAGTGAGGCTGCACCAACTGACACCAGGATTACTCAGCTTTGCAGCTGAAGCTGGATGCATGGCTGTACCACATCCTCAACAGACACAAGGCAGCCAGACCAACACCTGTGCCTGGCAGCGAGTTTTCTGACAGTACCACAGGTCTTGCTCTGCAGAGGAGCTGATGGCCCAGAGCTGCCAGCAGCTGCAGCAGCAAGAGCTGACGGAGGCTCAGTCCTCAACCAGTCAGCCCCTCACCTCTTCTTCTGGCTCTGAACTGAAAGATGCTCTGTCCTCCTGCCTCGATTCTTCTCAACAGCCAGAGCCTATCCAATTAAAGGTCTATCAGAGCAGGAGCGGACTTGTACTGATCAACAATGACAGGACGGAGACCTTCTGAGGCAAGAAAAAACTCCAGCACTCTCCAGGACTGGTAGCTACATGAGGAGGAAGGCACGAGATATAAAAACAGATAGAAAGAATGTTGATAAGAATTAAAATCACAGGATTTAAGCAGGATTTAATAAGAAATTAATTTATCTCTAGTATTTGTCACCACACTGCAGAATCACTATTTCAACCAAGATTGTCTGCTTTCTCTGCACCGCTTACAGTTCTTTAATAAAGGGAGAGATTTGCCAAGCACAAGGCAAACAGCTTCCAGTTCCAGATAAGGGACAGAAATACAGATCACAAAAACTCCTTGGGTACAAATCAGAGCACATGGAAGATACATCCCAGACCCTGCAGGACAGCCCCCACATTCCAATGTGCCCACATAGTCATACTTCTCCTGTGGGGTAGCGCTGCAGAAAGAGTTACTGAGAAGAAGCAATCCTCCCCTGTCCACTCTAAATAGCACCCCAAGGACAGTGATCTTCGCAATTTTCAGAAGACCAGTTCCACAGATTAAAAAAAAAAAAAAAACAACTGTTCAGAAACTAATGGATCAAAACTTAACAAAATAGTATGAAATTGTAGCAGCTGTAGATTTTTACGCTGTTGCTTTAGGGCAATGGGACCTTTTTTGTCAAGCTTTGACATGGGGTGAGGAGGAAGCTGGAAAAGGAGGGCAATGTCTTAATTTTCAAAATGTTAGAATATAGGTCACGTTTGTCACGCTTTCCACTCTCAAAAATCAGGACAGGACAGTGACAAAACACCACATTGAGAGGCGAAGGAGGAAAAAGCAAGCAAACCAAATGGTACAATTTTTATCTAGATTGCTGCAGACACACAGAAAAAGCCCAAGTTAATCAGCACCTACCAACGGAAAACAAAAGCCAAAACCTGCCATGCCTACGTACTGGTTTGCTCATACTATAATCCTTCTGGTTAGATATCTCATTCTTTCAATATGGAATAGCTCAGATTGTGGCCTCTCTTGCTTCCCCAGTCTAATCTACTGTTAAAGAATAACCCAGACTCTCCAATCGCCAATATTACTGATATTTGCTCTGCTTTATTGAGCCCCTTCTGTTTTTTCCATTAAAAAAAAAAAAAAAGAGGAAGACAGTGATAAAATTGTGGGGTCTCTCCATTTCAGTGGATAAGCACAGGGCATCTATTCCTTCCATGTGGAAGTCCATCAGTTTCCCAGTGTTATTTTTCATAAAGGCAGCCTGTTTTTTTCTAAAACATTGTTATAGTGGCTTAATGCGTTGCTAGGAAGCCTTCTTCCCTCAGCCTGGCTGCTGCTCCATAGCAGAGCTGAATGTCAGGAAAGATCAGCAGGAGGAAGGACTGTGATAACTGCAATTTGTTGATGAATATCAGCTTGATCCTAAATCCATCTTTTTTTACTGAGGGACTGGGTATTTGAAAAAACAACTGGATACATTCATAAGGACAAAAACTAAATGCTGAAGGAGTGATCAGCCAGCACAGCTCCCTGGGTGCTTTAGACAGGAGGCTATTTTTAGTCATCTGTTTCCTAAGTGAAATGCTGAGGGGAGAGGGAGAGACCGTGACACCAGGATTTTCAGAAGCATCTCCTGAGCATTCCTGTTCTGCAGTGCAGCATCTGTTTGCACAGACATACCCACCCTCCGTTTCCCCAGGCACAGACCGATCCCAGCTGGTGGTTCTGCTGCTGCGGGCGACACTGCAAAGCGGCTGAACTCTGGCAGAGGTCCACAGCTCGTGGCAACCAGCCAGGCTCGGGGACGGCTCTGTGTGACAGAAAAACCAGCAGCACCATGCTCATACTCCCAGTTGCCTCCAAGCCTATTCAATCTTATTGTTTCCTAACCTCTGACATGTGCACAAACATGAAGCCAAAAAAATTTCTAAAAAGAGGCAACAACAAAGGGATTCTACTCAGTTAACACAGACCAGAGTAAGGCTTTCTGCAGAAAATCTTTTCATAGGACACCCACTCTTCCTCCCTTCTCCAGCCCTTCCACAGGTAATAAGGCCAATTTACATTTCACCAGGCGGAGATAAGCCAAGGGGCCTGGCAGGCGAGAGCATCCCTCAGCTTTCAGTCCTGCAGGTTTGTTCCTCTTCGACAGTGCTGCTACACACTGACCCAGCCCTTCCAGACCGGGGATGCACCTACCCCCAGCCATGCAGCCTGGCTCCAGGTCAGGTTTCTGTAGTGGACTTATGAGAAACAACCCTGAAACAGACCCTTAGGGGAGCAAGATCAAGACACCGGTGACCCTCAGTCCCTCCTGATTTTAGTGGGAGTCTGAAGGACAGGCAGGCACCTTCAGAAATCACCAGTGAGCCAGGTTCTGGCTCCATGGAGCTTTCAGGTACCAAACTGAGGATGAAGGACAAGCGCTTCACGCACAAGGAAAGGTTACAATTCTCAGTATACACAAAATACCATTAAAAAAAGAATTCTGTATTCTCTAAGTCCTGAGAAAGCATTCCTCCCGATATTAAACAGGTAACTGAGCATGACTGATTGCTGCTCAGACATCATTCATTCTCTCTCTCTATTCCCATCCCTTCCTCCCCAGTTCTCACACCAATCTAACGGTCTGGTGCGCCGTGTATTCCCCTAGGACATCTGCGTGCATTAACCTCCAGGGAGCTGGCCTGCTCCAGAAACCTGAGAACCTCACGGTCCCACGCTGCAGCATTTTCACCCTGGTTACCTTCTGATACAGGCTGAGACCAGTAACCCCAGAGTCACTGCAGCTGTGGCCAGTCTAACCCACGCCGGGTTACGTTTCCTTCTGTGCAGGATAATACCTGCAATTTAAAATGAAATCCTGTTTTGCATTTATTTCATCTGTTCTCAGTGAGGTATTTCAGAAGGCAGGTTCTGCCAGCCACATCTCTGTCCCACATTAATGCTGTAGGAGTGTGCAGGAGCTTCAGCCGTCGGGCGCTTCCTTCCACGTGCTGGGAGCTGTGAACCCAGGCCACCCTGTCACCAACACACTGCAACCTCTGTTATGCAAGAGACAAGAGGCAGACACAGACAGACGGGTGATACACAAGGAAACAGATGACAAACGACCATTTCGGACCACTGCCCTTCAACCTCCGTCTTTTCCTTCAGACCACACTACCGTCCTCAAACATAAATTCAATCTAGTACTTCATGCATGCTGCAAGAGAGAATGTGGGGTCTTCTGAGAAAAAATATACTTGAAGTCTATTATGTTTTTCCAGAACACACCTTGAGCAGATACACTGAAGCAGATCTATTTGGCTGATAATTGACGGACATGTACATCATGAATGGAGCCCCTTTTCCTAGTGCTGGTGAATCAGTTCTCAAAAAAATCCACAAACCACAAAAACCCCACCTCTTTTTCCTGGTGGAAGGAAAGTAGTCCATAGAGAAGCAGGATGTACAGAAAGTGAGCCTCCAGGAGTAACCCAGAAGCAAAGCAAGCCAAAGAGAAGAAAGGAGTTCAATTATGCTCTTACATGGACGTTAATGGAAGTTGAATGAGGTCCAGCATTAGTAGGAAAAAGTAGCTCTCCAAAGCACTGGTAGGGCAAACACTGTTGCCATAACTACCTCACTCCCAGAAGCATGCGGATTTAATTTCTGCAGTTAAATATTTACAGAGCAAATTGCATGCTTTCAGGAGTTGCAGGAGCTGCTTGTAGAATGCAAATATGCAGTCCTGTCTTCAGGGTCCTTGCAGAAGATGTCCAGAGTCAGCTCTCACCCCCTTGCTTCATCGCTCCCTAGACACTTGCTGATCTACCAGGGAGGAGGAGCGCGGCTGCCCCAGGAGGGACGAGCCGGGAGGGAGCGACTGCACCGGCAGGACACAGTCCCACAGCCCCTGGGCAGGGCGGGATGGCCACAGTCACGGGTCCCACCAACAGCCCAGGCATCGCGAGAGTGCACAGGGGAACAGGTCAGAGCCAAGGTCAAGGGCGTCTGGATGAGCGGGGGGACATGGATACCCGCGGCACAGCTTCCGCAAGGACCAGGGACTTGCCTGACTACAGGAGGGCTCCTGGCCATGGCCAGAGGTCCCAGGCAGGCTAGGCAGGGTGGGTGATGCCTTCTGGTGCACCGGGACACGGCACTGCTCTGATACGCTTCTACCAGCCAGCTGCTACATCGCTCTGAACCACTCTGTAAACCTGAATTCTGCTTCAGCTACACGTGACTGCAGCAATGGGTATTTGTTGGAGCCATTCACGCATCTGTAGAACCACTGGATTCTTTAATCTTATTTTTGCTTCAACCTTCTTGAAGCTCTGACATTAAAGAAACTTGCACATGAAGAATCAAGGAAAAAACCAGGCCCACCAAGATCTCACAATGAAATCTCGTCCAGATCCGCGGAAGTGGATCCTTTGCAGTACCAGGTAGAATAGTATGTTTAGGATATCTAACCTGTTCCTAGAGACTTTCAGCAATGAGAAACAGCGCAGTCTCCAAGAAAATGTATTCTTCATTATCTATACCATTAAAATACTCTTTAAAAATCTGCAAGTGCTTCTGGTACTCCCCCATGACTTAGCTTTAAAGAAGTATGGACTCAGGTGCACGACAGTGCTTCAAGGAAGTGCACAGCCAGTCAGCATGGCTCATTAGATGCACAGTTAACAACTGCAGCAGTATGACAGTCGCGCACTCTAGCCTCGTATATAGCCTCTATCAACATACCGAGACATGTGACTGATTCCTTAGGAAGGACTGAAGAGTGTGAAGTCAGGGATCCTACCTAAAAGCCTTCAGTCTCCACACATTTCTGCTCCCAGAAGGCACCCAAATGCCACAAAATTCTCATCTCTGGATTATTCTGATAATCTGGCATCGTCAGTCAGAGGATGCCACTCACGACACCATGGGATTTAAGAGAGAAAGGATGTTTACCTTGACCACGTTACTTCAAGGCACATGGTAGTCTGACTCTTGTAAAGTTGCCAGGTACTCCCTTTGCATGTTGGGTGCTGACTATTCCAAATGGGTTCAGATGGAAGTTATCTTAAATTAAAACTATGTTCAGTCCTAAGAAACAAGTGTTGTTTATTAAAAAATAAAATACCTTGAAAATACTTTCACAAGCATATATACATGTATGTAGAGACACTATGGCTTTAATCTTTTGCACATAAAAATAGGCTTGTTTCTATAATCTTAGAAATAAAAAATACAGTGTTTTAAATTACAGAAATCGCACATCAGCAAAGTCAGACATCAGCAGTAACATTTACATCATTACATTTGGTGTGAATTTAAAGACAAAACAATAAAACAGGCTTCAATAAAAAAAAATACTTTAAAAATGTACATTCTAATTAGAGGAAATAAAAATAATCTTAGAAGGTTAAAAGTTATTCTGTTAGAGGTTGAACAGTATTAGAGAAAATAAATTTGTCAAAGGAAACAGACTGTCATACTGGTTTTTGGGTTACTTCAGTGGTTGAATTCACATTTCCCTAGAATACTACTATAAATTATTATTACTCATTGCTCACTCCAGACACAACCCAAAGTAGTACATTGATTACTTGAAACAAACAAGCTAATTCAATATTGCAGAAATGCCAATTGTTCATTTCTTTTGTTGTGCTTGATTTCAATGGGATTCTTAAGAGTAAGGAACGTGAGGGTAGATCACTAAATGCTGATAAAATTACAATATTTTAGACTATTTTTTAAAAAAAGGAAGAAAATCTCCATCCTGTGCTTCTATTGAAAGGTCTCCCTCCTCTGTGCATACCGTCCTAGCGATATTCAGAAGCCAACAGAAGAGGTGCTGACTGCAAGAGTCCAGGCAGGCTGCTGGCCTTCGAGTACAGCCGATGCTGAGTGTTCATCTCCTTAATGCTGTGCCATGAGAATCCCTCCTTTGGATAGCCACATCTGCAAAACAACTTATCCTACTCTATATGCTAAACAGGGTGGTCAGACGACATCTTTCTTACATGATACTGAAAGCCCTGAACGGCAAACAGCTTTTACTCTGACTGTTCCATCTTGGCTTTAGAAAGATCAATAATGCTTCATTCTCCCGACACAACTATCAGACATATTAAATGCATTTTACTGAGAAGATTAAACTAAAATCCATAGCACCCCTATGAGGTAGGTAAGTCAGATTGTCTCCATTTTAAAGGAGAAATCTGAGGCATGGTACAGCTAAATCTGTGACGTTGCTTCAACCCAGTTCTCCTCTCAGTATTTTATTCTAGTGAGAAGATCATCAAGAAGAGGAATGAAGCAATACGGGCATACAAATGGATCAGTATTTCTAAAAAAATATATAAACTTTACCTGCAGCAGTTTACTTCATTCTATTGAAACACTGGCTAAAAAAAAAAAAGTCCTGATAAATGCAGTATAATAAAGTCTGAAAAGGAAAACATTATCATAATGGTTTTATAAAAACCTGAGTAAATCCTTGATGGGCTTAATTCATTGAATGATCAGAATATCACAGACTTTTAAAAAAACAGGAAAGATGAGATCATCAGATAAGACTGTCAGACTGAGGCTGATGTTGCATTTGATAATGCATCTACTAAGATTGGAAAGCATCTACTGCACTGGCTGCAAAAATTCTGATGTGAACACAGCTTCTGCATAATCCTCACAAACATCCTGCAGCTCTGCTGCCACATCACGCAGGGCTTCTTCTGTTAGTTGCTCTACCAGACTGAGGGAGAGGGAGGGAAGAAAAGAAAAGGAAAAGGTTCAGAAAGTCAGATTTCAAATTCCTGTCATTCATTCCATTGATACCAGTGCCATGATTTTAAAAGGCAAATACTCATGTTTTTTCATTCTTTCTACTGCTTAGCCCAAGAAAAGATCTGGTAAGTGTTGTAAAAGATACCAGAATTTCTTTCCTCATTCTGGCTTATAGCAAAGGACATAGTTCAGGCTCAAAAGTGTTGAGAGATCTCAGTCGCTTCCTTTTCTCAAACTCTCAGATACTAACCCTGCTTTGGGACTGAGTTGACACACTGGTGCTCATCCAAAGGCCACTGAAGTAAGTAGGAAGCTTCTTACTGATTTTAGCTGCCCCTGAATCAAGCCTTACTGAGAGCAGTAAAGTTTAAGGAAAAGGGAGATGAGAAATTTCAGTTTTCAGTGATCTCTGGACCACAGCAGATGTTTTCCCTTCTGTAAGAACACGATTGTTTTCTGGCCTCCTGAGAACTTCAGTTTTCCATACATTCTGAAATATCATAAAGTCACAACTTCCTAAGGCCTTTCAAGCATAGCATGGGAGCGCTTCTTTAAAACGTTGTGATACTATTTGATACAAAATATTTCTAATGCCCTCTGGTGGCAAGAGTAAGTCAATGAAACAGGCTGGATATGGGACTGCGTTTGTAGTTTGATGTCAGGTAACGGTACGGGCAAAGGGCAGCAGCGGGGTTCAGCGGCCAGGAGAGGCTCTCTGGCATTCAGTCTGTCCGCCAGTCCTCACACCAGTCAGGAGAGGAGTACAGCTCAGACGGCAGAACGACGGCACTGACACCTCTCAGCGGCTTCAGCAGGTTGAAGGAGAGTGGTCTAACCCCAGTTACTCAAACATTTGCCTACTAATCCACAATTGGGCGAGCCATCAACACACATTATTAACTTCACACATGCAAATTATCTCAAATACTGCAGGACCCGTGCCTGGAAACACTGATGCAGATGCCAAATGTTCCTCAGATGAGCTGTATCACTGATTTCAGTGCCACTACATTAAAAATGTGTGTGGAAGCTTAAAAGCTCTTGACAATTAAGCCTAATGCCCAACTGCCAATGCATACAATTATGGCAAACCACTCCATCTACAACCACTTAAGTTAGATTTTGTAATTCTTTCTTAATACTCCAGAGTTTTTCTTCTTTAATTTCCCAAGACTCGTGGAAGAGGAAGCACTGAAATCTGCACTAAGGCCAGTGGTCTCCTTTTAAAGAATATCCACAGTTGTTCCATGAAACGTCAACTCCATAATCCCTCACTACAAAGACTAAAATTTGCACAGTTATTTACAGTGCTTTATTTCTTTTTCACTCAGAAAAAAAAAAAAATAAAGTTAATTTTGTTTTCTTTCAATTTGCCTGTTGATTATAGTGTTCTGAAAATAATTTCAGTTACCCTATATTTCACACAGTTGTTTTTGTGGTAACACCATAGAAAGATGTGAAAAATAATCACTCCTCCAGGACATTCTGCTCCCAGACCTTTTTGCTCTATCCAACTACCTTAAAAATCCATGAATACCAAGTACCAGGAGAGAACCAGTCCAATAGCTGACTGCTTCTGGCTTTCAATTTAGAATTTAAATGACCCTCTCCCGATTCCTTTCCTGAACAAAGGCAGAAGAAACCTGCTCATGAGCCGATACATTCACTTCAAAAACACAACGATAGTTCACATACCTCTCAGCAATCTGCCACGGATTGAAACTGCCTACCGCCTCATGGGAAATAAGCTTTAAGTGATGATTGTATCTGCTGTTATAATCCAAGATGCTCTGGAGCATGTGCTGTGGCACAGAGAGAGACACGTAGTACTCCTTCTGTAGAGAATTACGAGTCAGGGGCTGCAGAGTGCCATTTCCAGTCTGCAATCCCTCCTCTGCTTCTTTGTTTTCATCAATATCCCTGGAAAAATAAAATTGTCATCAAGCCAGAGCTAGATTTTCAAGTGTCTTTTTGAAGGATCAGAAAATCTCTTCAAATAGTAGCAATAATTTTCTGTAATGAAAGCACTGTAATGAAGACACACAGCTCATGTATCACCATGGTTCAGTGCAGGGCTGGATATTCTACTTACCTGCCATCAAAGAGTTTTTCAAATAAGGTGTCCATTTCTGGCTCTGTGCGTCCAGTTAACTTGGTTATCTGAATTGGATGAGGAGATGTGGGTCTTTTACCTACTGATGCAATTTGTTGTCCTAGAAGGAAAAAAGTAACATTTAAAATTGTTTCTTTGAAAGAGAAAAACTACGTTTACTGCAGGGAAGTCCTTACAAAGGCTTTTGCTTCTTTTAAGGGGGAGTCCTTCAGATAAGTGAAGTATTGAAGGTGACAAGACACTAAAATGTAAATTCAAGACAGGATTTCCAAGAGCTCAATGTTTTAAAGCTGAGCATTTTAGAAATCCTACTTTGAGTATAAATAGTTTGTTGTGTCAGCAGATACTTACAGAGGAGAGACAGAAAAATATCTTTCATCTGAAGGACTTTACGTTCTTTCCTTTATTTTCTGTTTCACTATACCTCAGCCTGTGAACTCTTAAGAATAGTTTTTAATTCATCAGCATGAAAATTATTACCACTAAGTAATTAGCGATCTTTCAAAGGAATCAAGTGAAATGAGAACACGCTAAATAATCTTTTCAAGATGAAGATTTAGAGATTTGCCACTCCCTTTCTCAAAACTAAAGACAGGCAAGTCATGAAGAGCTTAACAAGAAAACGAGCGAAGTGGCTTTGATACCTCAAACTTACAAAGTAAACTAGCTGCCTTCTGGAGTAAATTCAAGTAGCATACAGACGAATTGGAGGGTATGTACTGAAGGAACATCATCTTCACTGCACAAAAATAATTACATTTTGGTAGAAAAGAAAACATCTAAGCTAACGAGTGACAAAGGCCTAGAAAAGGGACAACAACATTCCAACTTCACATTTGACGATTGGAAGTATGTGTTAAAAATTCCTATCCTTCAGATAAGTTGCACGAGCAGTACTTTCCAAACAAACACAGCCCCAAAAAGGCAAGTAGAAAATGACAGCCTGTTCTCAGAACATATCCTTCCTCTCTAAAATATTGATTTTAGAACTATATTTTAGAAACAGCCCTCTGAAAAGAGCACCTACAGTAAAAAATGTGTCTGGATGGTGCTATTTGATCACACATAATCAAATGATTTTGATTTCAAAGCATCTGAATTTAAAGATACAGATTATAGGAAAAATAAGTTGCATTAAAGAGACACTTACCCATTTTGTCTTCCTGGGCCCAGAACTCTGAATCACTGTACACAATCCGGGTGAATCTCCTGCGTACAGCCTCCTGGTACCTCTGGGTTTGAACACACAAAATTCATCAACCAACACATACTTGGAGGTTCAGCTGTACTAGTTATCACCCAACAGAAAAGCAGGTCATGATCCTCCTTGGTCAGAGATGGCTTATTTTGCCTAGTTAACATCACTAGAAAAGGGGCAAGGGGTGAAACCACAGATAATAATCTAATTCAAAATGCCATACTTGAAGACAACTAGTTGTCAGTATCATGGCAACTCCTCCCCTTTCAGTTAATGGCACTAACTCAGCAGTTCTAAGTTAAGATAAATTTCACTGAACAGGATGCTTGAAAGGAGACTTGAACTAAAAACTATGGAAAAGCTGATCAGAGAAAAATTTTTAAGAATGCAATATATTAGAAAGTTCAAGTCAAGTAAATTATAACCGTATGAATATTTACACAGGAAGCCACATAAATAAGGGCACAGATAACCATGCATCTGTCAGACTTTCCCAAGTTGCCCTGTAAAATATTTTTGGATTGCCAGAGCATACTTCCTTGAGATGCTCATGCTATAGAATACTATGATCCTGTATCACAAAAAAAAAGAAAAAAAGAAAAAAGAAAAAAAAGAAAAAAAAAAGAAATTACTAAATATTCAAATACTTTCCAATCTGTGAGACAATCAACATAATCGCCAGACTGATTCTGCCATTCACATATGATGATCTAAGCCACAAAGTCTTGAGGTGGAAAGCAAACTCAGCTCTACCAACTCTGAAGCTGGCAATAAAACCATTAGGGTAAACTTCTGTTCTCACACCACTTTCTGCTGGAAGCGCAAGCTCCTTCCAGGTCTTTAATCTAACACACTGATCCAGTCAGACTTTGCTTCATTTAAGAATGCAGATACTTACAGACATTACAATATATGGACAGCAAACAAAAAATTTGCACTAACGAGACCAACCAAGAGAGAAAATCTTACTTCAATTTCTTCCATTCTTTGCAACATTGACTCCAGACTATGAGCATCAGCCATAGGCAGAGCTTCGCTCTGGACTCTCTCATGCTGCTCCGAACTCCACAGCTCCCGAGCAACATCTTCCAACAGATCATCCAATAAATTTTCACTCAGAATATCTGCATTTGCTGCAACCTGCTGTTAAAAAAACCAAAACCAACAAAAAACCATACAGCCAATGCACAAAAGAAAGAAAGAAAAAAAAAAAAACCAAACAAAATAACTAGGGGTAAAGAACGCTTACAAATCAAACATTTCTTACAGAGGCTCATGGAAATAACCCACTTGTCATTTCAACCTTTCCCTTCAATGAAAATCCAAATAAATTCCTGTTTTCCTTACACCCACACAATAACCCAAATCAATAAAAACAGCTTAGTATGTTCCTACCAATAAAATCAATGAATATGGAAAAAGCTTGCTACACAACTGCCTTCCCAAGTTGACAACAAAACTGTCACAGGTTCAGAGATCACCCGGAAATTCAGGAAAGTGAAGTGAAGGCCCTTGTCTTACCAAACACTGCACACACATTCAGCTCCTCACAGAGGAACAGTCTCACAGCAGCTCCAGGCGGAGATGAGTACAGACACAGGACACAGCCGTCAGTCTCAGCCGTGTCCAGTTTTACCAGTTAGCCATGGGACTGGATCACTATTCATTTACCTCTATTCCTTCATATGAAAACATTTTTCCTCCTGAGCAACTTTATGCATTCAAGGTCCCATCAAACAAAAAATGTACAAATGAGATGATGTTAGAAAGAGCTTTCTCATTGTTTCATATTGTAAATGGTTATAAAACAATACTTCAGGAGGCACATATACCCACAGTGACACTGTTTTAAAGACGTGGCTTATGTAAGGTGAAATTGCTCAGTTCAGGAGATCAATACTACTTTTTCAGACGCATTCTGCTATATGGCAAAAATAAAAATTCATCTTAAATGTCAAGCAGCTTTACTCTGACGTACAGACAGACTGTATCTTCTCAGCTGCATGAGTTAAAAGGTGGTTTATAAATGAAGAATCCTTCAAATTACAGTTTGTTTCCAAGGAAAGATTGATCTTCTAAGTAAAAACGTAAATCGTCTCATGATAATCAACCCTTCTGTATTATTAGTCATTAACATTACTAGTACACATTTACTTAGTCACAAAATATGGTATTATAAGAGTTATTAAAATAATCTTATCAAGCCCAGTCATGTTCAGCGTGGAACTGTTATAACCATTCAAAAACAACCTAAAAATGCATCTACTTGACAAGAAGCTAACCAAAATATTTAGTGTAGCTTTGCCAAACTTCATTGCAATAATTCAAGTCCCACATACTGAAACAGAAATACATCTCCAAGTGTCCAAAACTGTGTTGACTACAAAACAAGACTTGCATTAAGTTGAAAAGAAACCGTGTGTTGCCCCTTTATAAATGTTTTACAGCTCTAAAGGCATCCTTCAAACAGTGGCACGAGCTTGACCATACTACCTGTGTCCTGTCTAAGCGCTCCTGTGCTGCCTTCTCAACTTTGTCCGCAGACTGGGCTGGAGAAGCACTTTGTGACCTACACAAAAAAGAACAAATGACAATGTCATTCTGAACTTTGGTATGAAAACAATAATTTAAAAAACTCAAACACCTAAATGTACTTTTTGGGGGACTGGCTGTAGTGGGGAGAAGACCATATCAGATCTGACACCATTTATTAGCTCTTCACAGTAAGTCATTACCTCAACTTTTGCATTTTTTTCATTTCTTCTCTGCTACGGTCAGTTAGAACCTTCACTCTTCTAGAAGCTTCTTCTTCAAGCCATGCTAGTCTTCAAAAATAAAACAGCAACATAGAGGGTTACACAATGCACATTCTAACAACTGAAGAATGAAATAACATGATTCTGAGTATGAGCTTTGAAAACTTGCAAAGTACTTCTGAGAGAAAATTAATACTGACTTAAAGAGCATATAAGCCAGGAAAGTCTGTTGAGAACCTGGATCTTCACTGATATTCCT
>NW_010102591.1:16646-25928 GCF_000699245.1 Pterocles gutturalis
AACTTCATGGCTATCCACAGACACTGCCCGGAGAGGCAAGCTCCGTTTCTTACCATGCATGCTGCCTACTACAGTTCCACCAGCTGGATCAGCATCTGGATCTCCTGGTTCAACCGCCACAAACAGCAGTCCCAAAGCTACCCTAGCCTACAGGATGCTGAACAGAGTTTAAACTAAACAGACCTGCCCTCTGTTGCTGGCTAGGACAAAGACATACATTTTGTCCTTCTGGAACGGGGAGATAATATTTACCTTCTGAATGCAGCGCTGTGAATATCCCTTCTGCATGCTGTGTATTTTGCCAAAGCCCTGCCTAGCACAGTTTGGCCTGTGATACTGGACCTGATCCAGGAACAAGCATAAAGCAACGGCTCTTGCCAGGCGGTGGGAACGAGGTCACTTTGTGCCAAGCGGGGAAAGAATACCACTATCCGGCAGTGAGCTGTGCTGTGCCACTGGCCTTCGTGGTCTGACAGACAGAACAAATCCATCCTACTGACTAGTACAGACAGCAGGATTTCCATCGGAAAGGAGGATAAAGATGGGTTCACCAGACCGTGAACGTACCGCTTAGGTGAAACAGGTAGAGATGTAGGGTTTGGAGGCACACAGGGTATTCTCCTCTCCTTAACAAGTTGTTTGTTCTCCTTTAGCTGGAAAGCTATAGTTGTCTCTTGAAATCGGGCATGCTTTCCTCGAGATCTTGATTTCAGAGATTTTGGCATTCCCTTAAAATTAACACAATCACATTAAAAACATACATTCCGGTTGTTGAATTTTTAAAGTATTTTGCATTCTGCTTCAGAATATGTCTTGAAGTGATGCCCGCTGGCTTTGCTGCACAGCTGACGTGTGTGTAGGTTTTACAACCGATTTAAAGGGAAGTACAACTGTGTCTGAACAGAACATCGCTTAATCCTGCAACTATTATTTTTACAAACAGTTCCAGTTTTTCCAGTGTTGCCCTTCATGGTGAAAAACTTCTGTTGAAATTGTCGGAATTAGACTCTATGTTAATTCTTAATAAATCCAAATAGGTTTCCAAGGTAACATTTTATTCAGCTGTGAAACTATAATATTGCCATATTTGTATTTGCTACAAGGACACTTAGACTGCTCCCTCAGTATGAATTATTGAAATGCTCAACCTTCCTGCTCACAATCCTCACTGACAGATAGATACGGGAAGCAGTAGAAGTTACATGTGCATACATCTATGTTACTGTATCAGATCTGATTTTTCAAGCTGAAGATGATACTCTGATGAAGGAAAAAAAAAATTAATAAAAAACCCCAACTAATTGCAAAATTTAGCACTTTGAAATATTCTTTAAAGAACTCATTCGTTTCCATTACAGAATCCTCTTGCTGGTTGCAAAAAGGACTTACAGAAACCAGAATTTGTATTGTGAAGTTTTATAATGTCCATAATCAATGAAGTAAATCTGCCTAACTTATATCCTCCTACTAACATTAGTGTTAACACAACATTACTGCTGAATGCATTTTTCATGACAGAGGATGACCAATAAGAGGAAAATATTTCAGCTTTAAGTTGAAAAATAACCATGCAAATTTCAAACATGAAACTACTTTCAGTGAAAGTTTTCCTTGCTAATTCTGTTATTCATCGTTTCTAGTTGTACAGCATGTTTCCAAGGAGCAATAACACTACTTTCACAAAACATTTGCTAAATTAGTCATAACCACTAGAAATAATGTAGGCAGATGACACAGTTCATCCCCCTATACCTCCTAGCTCAGAATAAAAAAATTGTGAGGAAGTGCAAAGCTTGACAGTGTCTTACATTATATAATAAACCCCAGAGGAAAAGTAGAAGAAAGTATAAATTCTTTTATCACTTCCGTACCTGTGATTTTGCAGGTAGTAACATGCCTTTCTTCTTCAAAGGGCCACTTTCAAGGATGGGATCTTTTTTTAGAGCCCTAGCTCTCACCAATGCATCTGTGCTTCCCTGTGAAGTGGCATTTCTCTCTGAAGCAGGTGGGTCATTTTCCTCTCGGAATTTATTGTGCAATATATGAGCACAACTGTTTGCCTTCTGAACTGCTGAAATATTTGCAACATGTCAGCGTTTATCAAAAATAATAAATAAACTTTAAACTGCAAGCTGAAAGGGGCAAGAATCATCTTTATTTCTACATTCAATACTTCTACTATGTTAGGTATACCTAATCATGAACTTTCAAGCTCTACCATAATAAAAAAAAATTTTTTTCAAACAAAAAAAAGAACACCCCCCCCCCTCCTTGTATTTCCTAACAAGTATCAAATTAATTGTCTTTCTTACACTGTTTCAATGAACAGGAGATTTGGGGGTTTGTGTACATACACATTTATACAGATATAGATATTTGAAAATACACATATATATGAAAATCATGGGAAAGCCTTTTGGTAGTATTTGCCATATGAGGTCTAGGCAGTGATAACAAAACATTCTTTTTAGGCAGCGACACCTGGAAACCATTAGATGCCTGTCAACATACAGTCTCTCTGAGATATGAGGTATGAGAAAGACACCCCAAAGGAGAAAAACAATTAATAAGGTTATATAATAATGTAATAAGCTAGAATGGCTTTCATGAGGTGTCAAAATACTTCAGGTGGTAAATTTATCTCACAGCACCTTGAGAAACAATAAAGGCCATTTCCTTTCATATCTGAAGTAAAAGAACAATAAAGTAAACCAATTCCCAAAGGTTGCATGGCAAACTTGTGAAAAAACCCGAAGTCTTCAGCTCAACTATCGGTTAACGTGTCTCTAGGTACTGAAACTGTGATTACTGTGCAGAAGGCATTAACCTTAACGAACTGGCAAGAATAAAACACAGCCACCCTTCTCAAAAGTAGAGAAACTTCACAAACCAAGGAAATACTGAGCCAAGGCTTCAGTATAGCTTTTCACTGTAAACAGTTAAACGATGACAGCTTTGTTGGTGATTTGCTAACAGCCAGCAACTTTGCATTCCAAAAGAATATATTTACATAGTACTAGCTAGGTAGATATTTGTATGCAAATACAAGTAGAAATATTCTGTATGCACCCTTAATGTCAACTTGTAAACTAACATTTAGATGTACACTGCAGAAAAACAATCCAAGTGTAGCCCATAGTGAAAGAAATGGACAAAAATAGGAAGAACATAATGATAATAATTATACAGTTATAAAGAGGCATATAAACCGGCAGGCCTAACATCTCAGAGGAACATCTGAAAAAAATGCATAACAAGGCTCTGTGAATCTGATAACAACATAATCGAACTGCAGATGGTAAGTTAACTGACAAAAATGTATTTAATAATTCAAAATACAAACCAGTCAAGAGACTCCTGTCAGCTGGAGGTGTTCTAGGCTCTTGTCTGTGCTCTTCCTTTAGGATGAGAGGTTTGCTTCCTTCTTTTGGAGATGTAAGCTGCTTTCTGGCTGGAAACGTCTCAGTGTTCCTTGGAGATTTGCCCTGAAATGCTGAAATACATTTCTTCACTTTCTTGGGTGTTTGTTTCTTTTCCAGCAGTGAATTCAGATCCTGCACCAAATATTTTGAATTACTCTCTCAGTAAACCTGATGTAATAATGATAAGCAATCTCAAGAGACTACAAGTAGGTGGAACTTTTTTGGTGTGGTTTTGGTTTTTGTGGTAGTGACTATTCCAGCCCTCAATGGCTTTCTTGTCACGAGGGGCCCAAAACTGAACACAGTATTTGAGATGTGGCCTCAGCAGTGCTGAGTACAAGGGGATGATCACTTCCCTAGTCCTGCTGGCCACACCATTTCTGATACAAGCCAGGATGCCACTGGCCTTCTTGGCCACCCGGGCACACGGCTGGCTCATGTTCAGCCGGCTGTCGATGAACACTCCAGGTCCTTTTCCACTGGGCAGCTTTCCAGCCACTCTTCCCCAAGCCTGTAGCGTCATGGGGGGGTTGTTGTGACCCAGGTGCAGGACCCGGCGCTGAGCCTTGTTGAACCTCATACAGTTGTCCTTGGCCCACCGACCCAGCCTGTACAGACCCCCCTGGATCTTCTGCCTGGACAATGCTGCACCCACCACCACGTGTGCGGCTCAGATGCTCATTGCTAATCCTGATGACTAAAGCATGCATCGCAAAACAACAAACACGTAACTCACACCAATGTATAAAATGCAATTCTTTCAGTCCTGACAATGGCAAATTCATCAGAAACTGGTGCTTGGTTGCCACTATCACTACCAGTCCTCACTCCAGCAGGAGAGCCAACAGGAACAGCATCAACAACAACAGCAGCGGGTAGTTTCCATGCGTAGGATGCAACTCTGGTTTAAACCACCATTATTTAGGAACTTCAGAAACATATTTATACATTAGAAAATATGGCCTTTAAATAAAAAAAACACAACAGCGAGATAATCTGCCACTTCATGAACACACAATATAGTCTGCAGTCTCATATTTCACTACGTCTTTTCAGCCTCAGCAAAAAAAAAAAAAAAAAAAAAAAAAAGTTTTTCCTACCTCAACTTGCAGCAAAATATCTATGATAATGTCAGAAATAGAAGAATCCACTTCTAGTTTGGCAGAACAGAGAGACAGCTGTCGAATTAGACTGCCCAGCTCCTTGCAGTGGGTAGGAATCGGCTGCTCTGGTTGATCTGTAAACTGATTGGCAAATGCCTGCAAGGCTCGTACAGCTCCTCTGTGTGCTGCTGCCAATCTGGATACTGCTTGAGACTGGAAAAATGAAAAATAAATGCTTCAATAGCTATAGTTTCTAGGAATGCTGATACTATTCAAAGAATTGGTGCCAAAATTTCATGGGGAAACACTCAGGCTTGGGACAGTTGTGGTGGATGAGGCCATTTGTGAGACGAGACAAAACAAAACAGGCATTTCAGCAATCTACTAAAGGTACTACACAGCAGTACTCACACCAGTGTCATGCTAGCTCCAGACAAAATAGTGTGGTTATAACATATTCTGATGTTCCTACTATCTACACCAGCAGAGTATTGTAGTCACAGGCTTGACCCTAATGTGCCACAACTGCACAAACACAGAACGTTCTCCATCCTCCAGTTTTTGTTACAGAAGAAAATACAAGTGATGGAAAAGCACAAGACAACAAAGGACAATACTGGCCAAACAGTAGGCATGACCTCAGTGCTATCTTTCTGAAAGATGCTGGGCAGAGAAGAAAACCAGAAAAGAGGCTGATAAGACTCACGTGTCATCAATGGGAAGTTAAAAAAAAAAATAGTCAAGAGTAGAACGCAGTGATATTCAGAAAAGAAAGTGCAATGAAGAAGGAATTAGAAGCCACATAAAAGCAGAAGACCAACACGCTTCCTTTCCAGTTTACTGTAGACAGATAAGAACTGAGAAGAGGGAAGCAGCAAAGGCAGTATCAGACCAAGCAAGACACACTTCTGTGAGAATGAGATGAAAGGTGCAAGATACAAAGAAAATCACCCTTCTGGAGAGGGCTTAGGTGTCCCCTAGACAATAAAACTCAATTAGCTAGAAAACTTTCTGTCAATAAGTTGCACACAGCCTGAAGAATAATTACATCTTACCTTTTTAGTATGTTTGATTTTATGAGGAGTCAGTTTCTCTAAATCATCCTGAATTTCTTTTACCTGTTTATCAAGAAAGGAGGGGGAGAGGGGCAAGTCAGTCAGCAATAGCTCCATGTCTATAAATGAACAATTAATCCTCACTGTAACACCTCAGTGAAAGTCCAGTTTTTCCAACAGTGATGCTCATCTCTCTGTCCAGTCATGAAAGGAATTAGTCACACCATTCAGATCTAAACTAGAATGCCATGGAGGTTCAGCGATAACCCAATCAAATTTCTCTTGTTTCAGTTCATTTCTGTCAAACTCATCACAACAAACCAGCTACTGTACATCCCAATTTAAAACGCTGGTCCCTACCTGTTGCTGGAGGACATACAGCATCCGAGCCGACCGTGCAGCTTGTTTCTGTCTCCTAGCGCAAGCTCGTTGCTCTTCATCAGGATCTAAAATTTCTCTCTCTCTCCCTAAAAAGCATGAAATGTAAAGATTTATGTCTTAATTTAACCTGTGAAAATCCTGATTAACCCATGATAACAAGCCATGATAATTTAGCAACAATCCTCTTCCACGCAGAACCAATACCCAACGTATCATGTATTTTCAAGGGGTCTCTTGAGCTGTAATGCGAGCTAGATACCTTAACTCTACATCGTTTCTATCCAGAAGTTGACTAAACATTCTTATGCAATACAGCTTATTAGTTATAGCTTACAAAATCACATATGACCCCTTAGTTTTGACAAAGTTGCAGGTAAAGCACTCAAAGTTAGGAATGGTTAAACCTCCAGCTACTTATTACAAAAGCAGCACTGCACTGTATGCTGGGGCTGGCTGGGATGGAGTTTGTTTTCTTCACAGTCACCAGCATGGTGCTGTTTCGGTTTTATGACTAAAACATTGTTGATAACACTCCAGTGTTTTGGCTATCACTGAGCAGTTCTTGCATAGCACTAAGGTTTTCTCCTTTCTCAACTATGCCCTGCCAGTGCGTAGGCTGGGGGTGTGCAAGAAGCTGGGAGGGGACACAGCCAGGGCAGCTGATTCTAATCCAAGATGACAAAGTACTGTACATTTATATAAAATAATTATTGTTCAGTCTTACACCTTTTTTAGTTAGTTCTTCAATTTTCTGGACATAGCTCCTCAGTTCCTTTTGCAGCCGTCGGACTTCCTGCATATTTTTATCTTCTTTTTTGTTTACATTTGGCTTGGGGTCCAGTTCTGTGTCACGGGTAGGTGGAGAGCCCAAACCAGCTGGTATTACCTTTCCCTCATTTGGTGTGTAGAGATAAACCTTAGCTCCAGAGGTGGTAGTTTCCACTTTGGAAGGCTGACCAAGTTTCTGCCCATATTTCAAGTGAGTTTGAGACTTCAGTGCATTTTTATTTTCTGGACTTTCAAATACTTCAGTCTTCTGCTGTTGTGACTTCTGGGCCAACAACGGTTTCTTGACAGCATCTCCAAACACTTGCTGTTTCACTTGCTCTTCAAGATGTCTTCGCTTTATGTCCCTTTTGGCTAGCTGAACAGCCAATTTTAGTCTCTCTTCAGATACCAGTGAAAACATGACAGAGCTTCTTATACTGGGCTCCTCACTTCCAGCTAGGTTCCTCTGATCATTGGATGCCTTCAGTTTTTCTATTACAATTGGACGGGGATTAGAGAATCTGAGAGCCAAGTTCTCTGGAACTGCAGGAACATTTCTATTAAACTGGAGCTGTTCGAAAGGGTAAAAGAAAGCAGATGTTACACAGAACACTTTACACAGGCGATGTACCTCTAGTGTGTAGCAGTAAGGAAGATCCATTGATCTTTCCTATAGAATGCATTCTGTCACAAGAGTACTTCTTCAATGCATGCAAGGTATTCTGTCCACTCAGACAAATGACAGTGTTCAAAATTATTTTGAATTAAGCATTTAGATCATCTTGTAAATCACATTAGGCGCTCATCTGCAACTTAAGGTGGGCACCTTAGGGAGAGTACACAGATTGAAAAATCTGCTCCAAAGTGACTGGGCAATGGACAATGAATGCCCTTATAAAGATTTTTTTAAGAGTTCTGACAATGAAATCAATGAACTATAACAACAATTAAGATTAGTAATATAAATTGGTATGATTATATCATACTGATTTAGTAAAGCATTACTCAATTTA
This sequence comes from Pterocles gutturalis, assembly GCF_000699245.1. Classification (NCBI taxonomy): domain Eukaryota; kingdom Metazoa; phylum Chordata; class Aves; order Pterocliformes; family Pteroclidae; genus Pterocles; species Pterocles gutturalis. The sequence continues at coordinate 24,389 of NW_010102591.1, forward strand.
CAAAGGTAACAGGAGGAGAAATGATGGAGATGCATGATGAAGGAGATATGGAAAGCCGAAACATGGTACCAGAATAAAGTTTCTAAGTTCTGTTTCCATGTAGTAAAGGAAGAGGTTAAGATAGTGTATTGGTGTAGACTGGGATAGAGTTAAATTTCTTCACAGTAGCTAGTATGGTGCCATGCTTTGGATTTGTAATGAAAACAGTGTGGACAGCACACCAATGTTTTAGTTATTGCTGAGCAGCACTTACACAGCGTAAAGGCCTTTTCTGCTCCTCACACTGCCCTGCAAGGAGTAGGGTAGGGGTGGGCAAGACGCTGGGAGGGGCCGCAGCCAGGACAGCTTACCCCAACTGACCCAAGGGGTATCCCACACCATACAACATCATGGTCAGCAATAAAAGCTCTGGGGAAGGAGGAAAACGGGGTGGATGTTTGGAGTTATGGTGTTTGTCTTCCCAAGACATGTTACACACGTGATGAAGCTGCGGAAGCGGCTAAACACCTGCCTGCTGATGGGATGTAGTGAATTAATGTCTTATTTGGCTTTGCTTGTGCACACAGCTTTCACTTTACCTCTTGAACTGTCTTTATCTCAGCCCATGAGTTTTCACACTTTTACCCTTCTGACTCTCTTCCCCATCCCATGGGAGGAGAGTGAGTGAATGGCTGTGTGCTCAGCTGCCTACTGCGATTAAACCACAACAGACAGGTAAATAATATCTACAGACATAGGTTCTGACTTATACTCTTACAAAAGGACAGTATCAAGATTACGCCTGACAGCATCATGAAAGCAAGTATGAAGATTTCACACTCACTAGTAGACTACCTCAGGAAGCAGGTCACAATCAACTTTGTGTAACGATCACAAATGAAAACCAATTCAGCGACGCTGCAGAAGTCAAATAATACCTGTGTGCGTGCAGCCTTGGCTTCATTCCTGTATTGCTGGGTAGGGAATGCAAATGTAGCATCAGTCATAGCTGGCTTGCTTGGTCCCATCCCGATGGCTTGGTGCTGAAAATCCAGTTATTTGTCCTTCGCTTACAATTATAACTACAGACATAAGAAGCACACGTTATTTCTGACTCTGAACAGCAGTCCCGGGTCTGATGTGGATAATAGACACAGAACCGACCTGAGGAGGCATGCAGAAGTGGAAAACGCATTGTGTGTACTCACACAGGCGGTACACAAAATGGAAAGCACAATCCTGCTGATTAAGGCAAAATTTACAACTTTTACACACCCCCGAGAGAGCGGAGGAGCACACAGGCTGTGAGGCGCACCCCACACACCCCAGGTGACAGCGGCAGAGCTGCGGGGGCTGTCGCAGGCCGCGGGACGCCGAGCAGCCAGGTCCCCGCAGGAACCGCTGGGGCGGGAGGAGAACAGGCCGGGGGCACGCTCGCACCTCCACCGAGAGGCGACAGGCAGGACTCACACCTCCTTCGTCCGCCCCGGGAGTCAAAAACCGAGCAGGGTCCAACGCACAACGCTGTTAAAACCTTCTGTCGCGACAGACCGACGGCCGT
>NW_010102592.1:0-6150 GCF_000699245.1 Pterocles gutturalis
GCATGGCTGGAGAGGGGTCTGGGACCACCACCCACCTCGGCAGAGCCTGGATCCGGCCGTGGTGCCTGGCAGGGACGGCGTGCCACTAGAGGGCACGGCCACTCCGGCTGCACCCTGAACGTCACCGAGGACCCGGCGGTGTCCCAGCAGCAGCTGTCACCCAGCGTGGCACAGAACCCAGTCCTCCAGGCAAAGGGTTTATTTTCAAATCAGTCCAGAACAGAGCCACGACTTTTAAAAAATGCAAGATCAAAGAACAGCTGAAATTGAACCTGATGCTGCCGTAGAGAATTCAAAGAATCAACTTGTAAAGAAACAAAGTTTTGGAAGGAGGAAAAAAAAAATACAGACAGTAGCATCCCAACGGTAAAAAACCACTTCTGGCCCTGAAAGCAAGGGAAATCACCTCTCAGGTCACAGCCAATCCTCTCTGAACAACGCAGGACAATAACCCTTCCTGAAGGACGAGCCCAGCCACAGCACACCAGGCACCAACGAGCACTTTGGTGCCTTCCCTGATGAACAGCAGACAACCCTGTCATCACAGCTCATACTGCAAGACCCGTGAGGATGGAGCCAGAGGACCTGCCAGCTTTTTACTGAGGGTTCCCCCCACACACACCTGCTTTTGCTCACGTTCCTTGGGGCACTTTTCCAGCCCCGAGCCAGCAGCACCGCTGAGCGGTCTCCCAAGCGTGTATCTCGGAACCACTCTCTCTGCAATGCCAGTTTCCAGCATCACGCTGCGGGGTCACCCTGGGTTCTGCACACAGGTTTTCCTTAAATCTCTGCTGGTGAGACACTTGCTATAGAAGCTGAATAGAAATCATCAGCCTGGGAAAATCCAGCTCTTGTGCTGTACAACTCCATAGCTACAGTAAACTGTACGTGCCGAAACACGTATCTGCATATTGACATATTCTACAAACACTGCAACATGTGAGGCAGAGTTTATTCCAGTGAAACCTGTTTTTCAGTTTCTATTTTATGTTCAGCAGCACAGACAACCAAAGCTCACAGTGGAGTCGCACAAGAACTGCGGCACCGTAGCCAGCTCCGTCTTGCCGGGGTTTCACTACACCGCCCGTCCTGGCAGCGCAGGGAACGGCCCCCCGCTCCTGCCACGTCACACAACACAGTGAGAGGTGGCTTACGGGGACTCCGCACCAGCTTTTGCCCTTTAGAACATCTATTCCTGTGGACAAGAAATCTTTCCAGCAGATTACACTTACCCAACTCCTAATCACTACTACCCTGCTGAGAATCAATTTCAAAATCCTAAGGAGTTCTCCTTCCTGCAGGGAAAAGCTCGTTAGGAGCGCCAGCAGAGCCATCCCTTAATTTTTGGGTAACAGCAGCACAGAGATTCCCTGATCACCATCTTTGATTTCGGAGCTGAACAGGGAAAGGGTCTGAGTTCAAAAGAAGCCTCTAGAGTCCTCCTTCCACATCAGGAACGAGCTTCACACTGGTCTCAGGCGAGGTTCTTCCTCCTCCTCGTGGTTTGGTGGCTGCTGGGGCATTTCTTCATCTCTGGTGTCCTGCTTGTCTCTCTCTGCTTGAAGCCAGCTCTGAGGAGCTATCATTTTCTTTGGCCCATAGGGCGGAGGCCCAATCAAAGCTTCAATGTCATCGTAATTTACCACTTCTTTCTCCAGGAGGGCACTGGACAGCTAGAAAGAGCAAACAAAGCATAATGAGGCGCAGGGGGGTGAGAACAGCCTCTGAACTGATCTGAACTCCCCCGCCAGCTGAACTCACATCTCAACATCCGTGCAGAGCACGTGCCGCAGCCCACGAGGAGCAAACCCCCAAGTCAGGGGACCCCAAAGCCTGCTGGAGCCAGAACAAACCTCTCCAGGCTCCTGGTCAGGGGACAGTCAGGGGACCCCAAAGCCTGCTGGAGCCAGAACAAACCTCTCCAGGCTCCTGGTCAGGGGACAGTCAGGGGACCCCAAAGCCTGCTGGAGCCAGAACAAACCACTCCAGGCTCCTGGTCAGGGGACTGTCAGTGGACAGCCAGGGGACCCCAAAGCCTGCTGGAGCCAGAACAAAGCTCTCCAGGCTCCCAGCACCCTTCACATGAGTGTTTTTGGCCAGGAATGCAGAGTATGGCTCGAGGCAATAAAGCAAACTCTAGGAATGATTCAGCGAGTCAGAACTCGAGGAACAACCAGGGAAGTGCCCTGCTGCCTCTGTCACCGCACCTGTGGCCCTGCCTATGACATCAGAGCAGCAGCAAACGAGCAGAGCCAGAGCCCCGCTCCTCCCGGCACACACCGGGCTAACAAAGAGCTGTCCCCGCAGGCATGGGCTGGAGGTCAGCAGAAGTTCCTCTCCAGAGAAGTTGAATTCTCTGGCCCCTCTGCCCGCAGAAGGACACACCGAGCAGTGGGTGGCTGTCAGACAGGGAACGGCTCGATCCTGCTGACACGATGTGACACACTGGCCTGGCAACCAAAGCATTTACTCTGTAGATACTTTGGCTTGACTTAAAAGTTTTTATTTTTCTGTGATAAGCCTCTAGCAAACATCTGACTGCTGTTAAATTAAAACATCAGAAGAGGCCTGCAGAGAGAAGACCCCCTAACAACGCCTGCCTTCAGAGCGCTCCCGGGGCATAGTCCTGGGGACAGGGCTGTGACACAGCCAGCAGCAGGGCAGCCGAGCAAGCAGGCTCTGGTTACCTCACCATGCACAGGAGGCCTGTGGTTGCGTAGCTGAAGGGGTTTTTGCTGTTGTTGTTGTTTGTTTAAAAAGAAGATTTAAGGGGAAGGGTTGTTTTATTTACAAAACACACAACACTACGTTGACTCCCGGTCATTTCAAGTGTTAGGGAGCAGATTTCTGAAGGAAACATCACGTAGACACACAGGGTGCTGCAACCCAAGCGGGACTCAGCCCAGAGCGATGGGTACAGAGCTCCTGGCAGGGAGGTGGGGACACACCAGGGTGACTGGCTAGTGGACTGGCAGGACACAAAGGGGAGGAGGCAAAGCTCTACCCTGCAACAACTCCATCGTGTATCACCCATCAGCGAGCTGGCAGGTAAAAACTGCCCTGAGCCACCAGAGAGCATGAGCCAGCACCAGCCAGCCAAAGCGAGAGGTCCCACATGCCTTCACCACAGCCAGAAACTGTTCACTTGAGTCCTGTACGTCTACAGGACCTGGAAGGACGAGCTTGTCTTTGCAGGCTTCACAAGAACAGTCACTGTCTGCTTTCCAGGAACACACACTGCCAAGAGGCTAGCAGGGAGGTGCAGGTGAGGGAGACAAATTCCAGCTTTGATCGCTTCCAAGGAGCACTCCTACTCCTCTACCCTGCAAACACCAGCTGGGGTCAGGAGGCAGACTACTTGCTGCTGGAAAAGTACACATTCCTCCCTGTGCCTGCTCCTAATCTGGGGATACGCAGTGAACAGCCACTTGTTCACAACACGAGCTCCAGTACAAGACCTTCTAGGACAACAGGGACACTGCAACAGCCGCGCTACAGAGCACAGAAAGTGGCAAGGCAAAAAATACCAGTTAAAAAAAAAACCACACAAATAAAACCAAAAAGCAAAACCCCACACAGCTCCAACTTACTGTCTGCAGCTTGTCCCTGTTCTCCAGTAGGAGTTTTTCTGTGCGCCTGTAAGCCTGAGCCACCAGGACTTTTGCTTCCTAGAAGACAGCAACAAGAAGAGATTTGGAGCATCAGGGGCAACGAACACAACGTGTGGATAAACAAGGAGAGCACCGAGGGATGGAATCTGCAAACAGAGCCAGGCAGAAAGTGGTTCCCATCAAAAGAAAATACAGATAAACCGTCTGAAGAAAAGCCAGAGGAGTTCTCATGATAAGGAACAGTAAGTGCCTGCAGGAGCCCAGCTCTTCAGCGGAGCCCAGCTGATGGGAGAGGCAGCCCAGTGAAGGAAGCTGTCCAGTAGCAAGAGATGCAGCTCAGCACAAATCCCAGGGAAGCACAACCACAGTGCTGCTGAAACAGTTTTTTTGTTTCCAGCTATTTGACTTTTCAACTAAGGCACTTTTTTTTTTTTTTTTTCCCCTGTAATGAAGCCCAATCTCCTGTCAAACCAGGCTAACATTTTCCAGTCAGTCTGAATCATCGTTTTGGTCAGATAGCCTCTCTGATCTGGGAAGTAGAAATGTTTAAATTGTGCAGCTGAGACTGTAAGACACAGGTTTCTTGTAATGTAAACATTGCATAGCCATGCTCAGATGTACATGGGACTCCTGAGGGCCTGGAGAGACTCCATGGAACAGAATCTTTCCCTTAGCTGGATATTTGTCCACTGTTTCACATCGACCCCCCAGTCGCCCCATATTATTCCTTCTTCCCCTGCAAAGTATTTCTCTCCAGAGGCCCCATTTGCACCTCTGCTCTTTCAAAATCTCACCAGGGTCTTGTCCACACTGAACAGGGGCTGCAGCTTTCACAGTGGGTTTTACGCACTGCAGCATGTCACAGCCCCTCGCTGCAGGCTCAGGCAGCACCGTGCTATGGGGCTGCACTCAGAGCTATACGGGATTTTGTCTGTTCTCGATGCCTCGCTGCATAGTCCTAACACACTGCAATCAAACAGGTAACACTCAGTTGGGGAAATTTCCTCCTTAAAGGCTAACAGAAAAATGAAAATTGTTCGGGTGCAAGCTACTCGCATTTTTTCACTGAACTGCAGAAAGTAAAGACCAAACGGGACCGTGTAACCGACGGTGGCCTTACATGGTCCATCATTTGCTGGAGTCCCTGGCTGAAAGGGCGCCGGCCGATTCCAGCTGCACTCTCCAGGTCCGGGAAGGAGAGCTGCCCGATGCTGGGCACCATCCCATACTGCTTCACCATGGAGTAGGCTATCTTGGTGACCTTCTTCAGGTCATCCTGTGCTCCTGGGCAGGAAAGAAAGATGCAATGCTTTCCAGCTCCGAGCTGAGTGCAGGAGGAGCACATCCTGCACAAACACACATTCCACCAGCTGAGAGACCAGAGGACCCACAGGACCCCGCAGAGGTGAACACTCCACCTGCTGACAGCCCTTTCTGCACATCCTGCAGGACCCATGGACCACAGGGAGCGAATCTACTGGTACCCAGCTCAGGGGGAGTGCTTACCTGCCACTGCCATCTCGTTTGGATGAAACGAGTTGGAAACATGGCACAGAAAGCTCTAGGCCCTGCCATGAGCCTAGAGTCTCACTGGGCAATTGCACCTGTGGCCTCAGGCTTTGGGGCGAGTTTAAGACAACACAGTGATGACCAACAACATCAGATCTCCACACTCACAAACGCCAGCCCAAGATCAAAACATGCAATTGGACGTTTCTCCTTCCCAGCCTGGGAAGCCTCTGTCCGTTGCTCAGCTCACCCTGGGACAGAGCAGGCGCAGAGGTTCGGGCTCTCTCAGCACCATCTCCCTGTGCCAGGGGCTGGCTCCTCACCTGTAGTGACCTTGTTGAAGGTGATGGCCTCGGCCACTCTCCCCCCCAGCGCCATGCACATCCTCTCCAGCAGCTGCTCCTTGGTGAAGAGGTACTGCTCTCTGGGGAGGATCTGAGCGAACCCGAGAGCTGCATTTGTTCGAGGGGCGATGGAAACCTGCAACACAGAGCAGCTCCCTCAGGTCAGAGAACAAAAGAGCTTCAACCACAGCAGCAGAGGGAGAGCAGAAAGAGGCCTGCATTCCCAGGAAAATTTGCCAAAAGCTGTGTGATAGGCTGACCTACAGAGATGCAGCCAAGGACTGCAGCATGTCACCGTTCCTGCACTGAAGGCTCTGCCTGACACACACTCTGACATTTTCTGCAGAACTGTCCTTAGCAGCAAACCAGTGAAATCCTGAGATTTAGGAGCTGCTTTGGAGGGTATAAGCCAAAGAGAGTTCACTTTACTGTGTACCAGAAGCACTGAGACTACCTGGAGAAAGATATTATGTCTTCAGAAAAATAAGAGCCATTTCCCCCACCCATTAAATGAGTAATTAACAACAGTTCAGCTTATACAATAGGCCATTCAGAGTGAATTTGCTGCTGGTGGGGAGCCAAGGAGCTGTCACCCTTGTCCTTTCCATTCCCCACCTCACCCCAGTGTCAAGGCCTTTTGAGGAGATGTGCACGGGAGAGAACACGCGGTGGGGTGCCGAAGAGAG
>NW_010102592.1:6192-13895 GCF_000699245.1 Pterocles gutturalis
CAGGCCCATCTGAAAAACACCTCTCTCTCCACCAGGATCAGAGCAGTGCCTGCAACGGTCACTTCGCTGGCTGTCGTGCTGGCAAGTGGTGGCAGGGAAAAAACCCGGAGCAGTGCTCTGCGCCTGAACTGAGCGGCAGCATCAGGGGACTCTGTTGCTCCAAAGCGCTTTACAGTTGGCTGTTAACTGCAAGGCTTCTCCTACAGCTGGTTAATCAGCTTTGCACCGTCACTGGCATCGACGGAGCTGGACAACAGATTTCTCCACAGCATATTTGCCATTTATTTTGCTGCAGTCTTCACAGGTCCATGCTCACAGAGGCCAGGGTAACGTGGCACAATTTAATTCAAGTGCTAGAGAACAATTGACGCGTCTTGGACAGGGGAACCACAAAGGATTCTCTTCCCACCCCGTGACAGGCTTCATTACACAAGAGCTGGCAGTGGCGTTACCTTCATCACAGCCTCGGTGTGCTCCAGCAGCCACCCCACCAGCGCGTGACCCGATTCATGGAACGCCACGACCCTCCTCTCTTCTGGGGACAAGATCTTACTCCTTTTGGCAGTGCCTATGGGAACACAGACGAGGATTCGATCAGATAGATGGCAATTGGTGTAACCAGTAGGACATAATCCTGCACAGCCAAGTGCACGAGCTAGCACAGTCCGTGGCTGAACAGCCAGCAAGCTTCAGACCGCACGCCGTCTAGGGAGAGGCAGTAAAAAGCCCTTCCGTGACACGCTGTGGAAGAGGTGCTCTCTGCCCCTGCAGCACCACGCTTGGATCGCTTTAAAACACTGGCAGAAACTTTTCCCCCCTCTCCTCCTTGCAACAGACTTAATCATTAGACAAATAATTTAACATTCGACTAGACTGCATCTCTAGAACGCAAAGCTCTGTTCTGTTCCCAGCTCTGCCAAAGGCATGTTACGCTCCATCTCTGCCCAGGGACAGGTCTGCAACAAGTCAGTTTATCATTTGGGAAAAAAAAAAAAACAAAACGAAACAGAGACTAACTAGAGTATCATACTGATTTTACTGTATGTTCTTTCAGTCCCTGAGGCAGAACGTGAGAGAAGCAAGATGTTGCATTATATATGAGAGGTCCCAGCTGAGATTCTTGTGTGTTAGGAGTTTTAAAACCAGATTTTTATGTATACTCTTGGTCTTTCACTTTCTCCAGACCCTGGAAGTGTCTCTGATTACACATGGCATACTCTGTATGTGCTTATTCCCAGGCTGCTGAGAACTAGCAAATTAAGCCATAACTCACACTTAATACTTCCTCCAAAAAGGGGATTTTTGGAAGTGTCTATTTTCCAACTCAGTAGTCAGTAACACAGAGTAAGTCCAATTAGAATTTAAAAAAAAAAAAAAAAAAAAAAAGAACAATGGATGGAGGTAAAACTTCCAGCACTTAGGAAACACGTTAACTGCGTATCAAGTGCTCATTATAGCCCCGCGTTGTGAATGCAGAAGGTACCAGCATTTAAAGCCCGTGTCTCCGCAGTGCCAGGGGCAGCGGGGGGTGGAACAGGCAGAGTCACAGCAGCATTACACCAAGCTTGCTTGATGTCTTAGAAAACAACGTTCTATTATCATTAATTTTTAAACAAAGTCAAGAGCTTTTATTAAACAAGAAAACAGCAAAATTAGTGTGGCAGATCTTGTAAAATTACTGCTCAGGGACCCTGGAAACCACTGTGAGGAAGCAGGAATAGCAGATTCATTGCAACAGCCTTGATTGTCATCAGTCAGTCCCGGACCCTGCCTTCATCAGCGTGTGCATGTGTGCCTTTAGGGCTCTTTCCACAGAAAGATACTATATATATAGGATGTGTATATATATACACACACACATTCTTAAAAAATTCTGGAAGCATTCCTCCCCCAGCCCACCAAGGACGGAGGGAATGTACTCTTCACAGCAGCACACAGCGTGCCTACAAAGATTATTTCTTTTCCTACATAATCTCCACGCTGGGAAGTTCTCTGAAGGCCTGTACTTATCACATTTACGAGACAAACAACCCAGGAAACAACTCTGGTGCATCTTCGCTGGCCCTACACAGTGTACACAAAGCCCAGCAAGACAACAGGCTCCACTACATCTAAAGACAACCCCTCAAAGCCTCTGTGCACTCAGCAGGTTTCCTCCCTCCCTCCCAGGAGACCTGACTTACTGCCTGCTTTCTGTTCCCAAGCAAAAAACACAATGGGGACTACCACAGAGAGTTCTTACTCCTCCCTTACAGCAAGACAAAGCTTTAAGGCCAACGAGGCCTCTGGACTTGCAAAGTTCCCTTTTGATTCCACACCACTCTTATTGAAACCAGAAGCATCTAATGGAAAGCACAGTAATATCTTGTTTCTTTCAAGAAAAGCTTTTGTAGCAGCTGAAATGCCCTCTGGATTGTGAAACCCAGAAGCACTCCTATTACATGGCAAGGGTACACTTAATATATGGGCCTGGAGGGTTGTTTGGGGTCTTTCAGACTTAGTCCACAAAAAACCAGGCAGGTCCTGCTAATATGAAAGAATCCAATTAAGCAACAAAAAGACTTTATGGCCTCCTGCACGCCACAGAGCCGCAGTGAGGCAAGGCAGCTTGTCAGCAGTGAAACGGCAATGCCCTGCAATGCCCCACCGCACCCACCCCAGATCTCCCTGCTGCTGCACGTCCCCTGGGGCCGTACTTGCTTTTTGCCTCATCTTACAAGTTTGGGGAACGAAGACAAGGGTGGAACTCAGAAAGAAAAGCAAGGTGGATCCCTACAAGTTTGGTGCTTTCTCTCCTGCAGATGGGAAAGCAAAGCATGTGTTTGCTCTGTCTGACGAGGACTTCTGCATTACAGCTACAGTCGTCTTGCTGTCCACTCCTGGCAGCTGCTGAGCACAGCTTGGGCTTCATGCAAGTGTGGCCACTTAACAAAACCCTTGGAGTGATTTGTATTTTAAGAGGCAGGTGAAACCGTCAAGAACTTTCTCAAAAATCTTCTTTGAAATGAGGAATTGTTTAGGCATTCTGTGATAAATCAAACACTCAGGACTAAATTCCAGGGTCAGGAAATAACTGACCCAGTACAAACATCCTGTTCCACATCCTCTACTAAAAGCGCAGCATGGCAGCCTGTGTGCCCAGGCTCACCCCTGGCAACGACACTGCAGCCTGGAAGCAGTGAAGTGGCTGACGACGAAAACAGAGGCTTGGCTAACAGGGCAGTTCAGACCCAAACCCACCAGAGTCAAATCCCTCAGGTGAAGCCAAGAGTTCTGGGAACTCTTTTTCCCCTCCCTGTAATATACTGCTGCAGGGTAATCTCCAGAGGTTCCTCTGCTGGCAGGCACACAAACAAGAGGGAAAGGCCGACAGGATGTTCTCAGAGGGAGAACAGTACTCTACTGTCTTTCAGTTTATTCTGCCAATTCACCAAAGCCCAGGCTTTGAGGCCAAAAGGAAAAGTCTCCAATTTCTTGCTGTTGAGGATGCGTAGCCTATTTGCTATTCATGTTTATGAAGCAGGTGTCCAGATGAGCAAGAAAAACCCAGAAATACTTCCACTTTTTTTTTTTTTTGTTTAAAAAAAGCCTTTTAAACTGAAAAAGCCACAGAGATTTGAATTCCTCTCTTGACTGTTTTGCTACCGGCCATCCTCCCTGAGCTAGTGGTTCAGGCTGCCTGCAGATTCAGGAAGATGGATCCATCTGAGGGCTCGTTCAGAGAACTTCTTGTGACTATGGCATCTAGGACCTTCAGGACAGCTCTACGCGACAGGGCACAGCTAGGACCCACCTGTCTTTCTCGAATGTAACCCACTCCCTTGAGCCTTCTCTTAAGAAGCGTGATACAGACCAGTAAGACAAAACCAGAAATGGCTGGGTCGCTTACCTGCAATGACTCTTTCCACAGCATACTCAAAGTTGGAAGTGTCGATGGATTTGTGACCTTCTCTAGCGGCATGAAGAGCAGCTTCATTACATATATTCGCTATGTCAGCTCCTGTAGACAAGAGTTTACAAGAATAGCGTTGGATTTATGTGACAGATTTCAGAGGACAGAAGAGGGAAGAAAAAAATCTGGAGAAGGACCTAAGGAAGGCAAATAGTCTGCAATTTTTTGTTCCCTGGGAACAGAGAGCAAATCTAGTCCATGGTGTTTATGTTGGATGTGAACAATACAAGCGCCTTGGCAATGAACGCTGCGTTGCCACACGGAGGACAGAGTTCAGCAGTCAATTATGAGGCCAAAGCCAAGGCTGGCTCCCAGCAACTGGGGAGTGGCGTGGGCAGCCTGGGCTGGCATGGGCTGCCGCACTGTTCATGCAGCGACCGCACAACCTCTGCGCGGAAGAGAAAGAACATCTGTTCTGAGTTTGTGTGTGTGTGTGGGTGATGGTGGCGGGGGGCTGCTGAAAGAAGTCACGAAGAGGCAGTGTGTGCTGGGGCCTGTTAGAGGGGAAACCCAGAAAGGATATTCCAGGAACTCCACATAAACAGGAACTCTGGAGCCCCTTGCTCAGCACTCCTTCAAACTCCCAGGGACCTACCCTGGAAACAGGCTCAACGCAAGAGCCAGGCAGAGTTGTCCAATTTCTATTCTGACCGACAAAGCAATTGCTATTCATTCCTCCTATCACCCTCCTGGTAACATATGTCAACTTAAGAGTCTTTCCCCTGAAGTGCAACATCTCATTCTCAACAACAGCTTGGACAGGAGCATGAGCAGTGGTTCTTCCCCTTAGAAACGAGGAACTCAAGCATTGTAAAAGGGTATTTTCCCTACCCCCACACCCTCCTAGTCACAGAAATTTCAGAAGATTGAAAATAGCCACGAACAATTGCTCATCACAGCTCCATTCACCAGGGAGCTGGTTAGTTACCACTATTTCCAAAGAGATGGAGAAGGCTTGAAGGAAAAAGACCTTCAGACCAAAATACCCTGCTGAAACTAAGCAACCAAGCAGCTCCAGCTTGAGCAGCCGGAGTAGCGCAGCAGCAGTCCCATGGGGACACAGCATGTCATACCGCTGAAGCCAGGAGTCAGTTCAGCAAGGTGCTGTGAGTAGAAGCTGGCATCTTGGATCAGCTTGAGCCCCTTCAGGTGCTGCTCAAAGATCTCTCTTCTCTCCTGTAAAGAACACAGAACACCTGATCCCAGCAAGCCCTCACAACCTGGCAGTTTCGACACATGGCAGGGAGCAGAAGAGGAGCAGAGATCTGGAAGCGGGGATGGTGACATTGCCACCAGAGGGCAGGGCTGTCCTGGGCGTTTTAGGGCAACAGGAGCTCTGATAAACACCCAGCTCTCAAATTCAGAACAGATGTATGGAGGCTTACCGTGAGTCACCGCTTTCTCTCCCAGGGACATTCTCTCCTAACTTTCACTCTGATCTGTCTTAACTTTCTCTTACTATAAAAGGACTTGCAGGAAGAGCTCCAGCTACCTCTACCTGCTCCCTCACACCCCACAAACGAAAACCCCATTGACTAGCTACTTAGCCCGCGACCATTTCCCAGACAAAGGTGGGGGTGAGATGACAGCTGGCAAGCAGCCAGGGAGTGACTGGTTCAGCTGGTTCAGGAGATCCTGATTAAAACAATGGGCTCAGTTGCCAGGGTTTTTCCCCTTCCTCCTTCAGGGCAGCTGCACTGTTCACGGTTCCGGTGCCAGACTGTACCAGGCATTTAAGGTATTTTAACTGAAAACTCTGACGACGGCAATAAAGCACAGATGGGAAAAGAAGAGCCTGTGCTGGCAGAGCAGACAGATCTTTTACTGCAGCTGAGCCTGTTCCCAAAACTCTGTTACAAATGTCAACACAGTGGACATGGAAGACTCCTAGTAAATGGGTTTAAAAAGCATTCAGAAGGAGAAAGTCACTTAACAGGCTGCCTAAAGGGAAATGAGGAGCTTCACAAGGATAGTGAGGACAATAAACCTACAGAACAAATGGTGCTCAAGGCACATGACAATTTCAGTTCTCACACAAGCCAACTTGCCAATTAGGTGGTTCCCAATTTCCTGGAGAGAAGACACAAACCTCACAGAAGAATTCACTGCCAAAGCTCATACCAGAGCAGAAACACTGAAAAACAGTGAGTTGTTATTTCACAGAAACAAGCAACTGCATTAGCACGTCAAATCCTTGATTCAGAGCACATAAATAAGAATAAAGGCAAACAGATGCTTACCATCCCCATTTTCTCCAAGCTCAGCCTTTGCCAGGCCAGTGAATCACCAGCAAGGTCTGGGACACCTTAGTCATTAGCGCTACAGTAAGGACAGGGCAGTAGGTGGAATATACCTGGAGTGTTGGAAGATCAATAAAGATGTGCCTGTCGAGCCTCCCAGGTCTCATCAAGGCGTTGTCCAAGACATCAGCACGGTTGGTGGAGGCCAGCACTATGACGTGATCTGTGGTTCCCATTCCTGCAGAAAAACAAGGAGAAACAAAGGTGAAGGTTTTCACCACCACAGGTAACACACTGCAAGCATACAAAGGGCCAGGCAGGGCAGGATGCAGAGAACATCTCACACAGCTTTAGCACAAAGCCAGAGGGTGTTGACAGCATCCTCTGGGGCAGCTGTGGCTGAGACAGTGAGTGTCCTTTTCAGCCAGGAAAGAACCTCCCAAGACACCCAGAACAGTCTCTGCTCATCAAATTCCCTTTTCATTTACTTTTTAAGCCAAGGCTTAAAACTTTTTTTAACCCTTCCTTTTGCCACATTTGGAAATTGCTCCAACTAGAAACCAGAACAGCATCGCTCTATTTGCCTTCTCACCCCCAGGCTCAAGTCAATTCCTTCTCCTTTAGCTCCAGGTTGTACAACAATGTTTGCCAGCTGAAACAGCCTTTCCCTCCCAAATATTTCTGTGGAAATCCCTTTCAGCTTTCATTTACTTTTAGCCTTCAGTAGCAGATGGGCAACCAGGATCACCAGGGAAGGGCCAGGCATTCTTCTGACCAGCGCAGGTGAAGGCAGAAAGGACACAGCCCTGCCACCCAGCAAAGGGCGTGTTACAGCAGGGTTTGATCTTTGTCCTTCATCACTCAGAAGGCACCCTGGCATACTGCAGACCGGTGAAAACACCAGCCCTGCAGAACTTACACCACAGACACTTAGGCAGACACAAGACGCAGCCGAACAGCTTTGCAGTGATCATCAGCTCCAGCCACAGCCAGAGAAGGTTTTGACTCCAGGTCTTGAAGATGAAGGGAGCAACAGGATTTACAGGCTTCGCGAGAGCAGCCCGCGGTATGGAGGCATCAAAGGCAGACAGGGCTTCCCGGGGAAGCCAGAGCAGGAGAAGCTGGAGGAGGGCAGGAAGGGGCAGGCGGTTGTGCTGCTTGGGTGGGGAGCCAGAGATCACATTGAATCACCGACCACCCAGCTTCTTTACTGCATTCCACCAGGTGCCCGCAGGCCCTGGGTGTGAGTCACCTGCCTACAGCAGATCCAGCAGCCCTGCCGTCCAGCAGCCTTCCCAGGAATGGACGCGCTGGTCTCATGCGCCTCCTTCGCTGCCAAGTCACACGCTGCAGAGGGGCAGCTCTGTGCACGTAAGCTGAGCGAGTTGCAGCTCTCTCCGGCTCCAGCAGAAGAGCTGCCAAATGTGTCAGCGTGCAAGAGCTCAGCAGAGGGATTAAGGTTACAGGTAAGTCAGAGGACTGGCGCTATCAGCTCGCGCTACAGCAAACCT
>NW_010102592.1:13926-30577 GCF_000699245.1 Pterocles gutturalis
CAGGATGCCATCTAAATAAGCTCCTGGAGAGGATGAAGCCAGCCGTTCTTCAGGCAGGTATTACAGTGCACTTTGGAGTGTGATAATAAGCAGAGAGACTGGCAGGCACTCGGGGGATAGCAAGCTCCATTCACACGGCAGGATTAGATGGTACAGTACATTATCTGCTTTGCAGCTGGGAAGACTCTCTTAAAATAGGTCTGGCTATTAGAACAAATATAAAAAACCAGAGCCACCAAGAACATCCTCCTCACATCAGCTTCTGCCCCACTTGCTCTCAAGCCTGTATCCCAGCAGAGGAAAACACTGCTCCAAGAAATCTAAAACTGCAGCCTCCGATTCCTGTCACTGTTCCCAATGCAACGTCACCTGGCATGTCACAGGCTTTGGCTTCTGCAGGCAAAGAGCAGCTAAACGAATAGTGTACAAAAACAACACCTCAGTCACATGAGCAAATGAAAAACAGCTCTGAAAATTCAGCCTAAAGAGAGCCTTCACATCTACAACATTTACAAATGAAGCCACTTCACAAGAAAGGAAAAAACTGAGAGTGCCCTGCTCCCCATTGGCACAGAGCAGGGTGCTCTGATGGGCACCTCACCTGCAGCGTTACATCGGGTCATCCTCCAGCCATTTCTTAAAAGCCTTTTGGACATCATCTGTGATCAGTATCACTGGAATGGGGCCACCTTCAGGAGGGAAGCCTCAGGGTCAGAACCGTGCCTACAGCACAGACCAGGGGAGAGGTCTTGTCTGAGGACTTCAGGTGCAGAGCTGCCACCAAAAGCCGTCTGGCATTTTAATTCCCGAAACGCAGATCAGCCCAGGACTGCCAACCTCCTCTCAAACGCATTCAGAACAGAGGAGATATTTGGGTCGCATTCCTCTTCCGCTTGTTTGCGGGTTGTGAGGGAAGATTCCCTATTCAAACCAGGCACCTGTTTTGACAAAGCCTGGAGTACACGTGTCACTCTGGTTTGAAAAACAGCTTTTGCACATGCAGGCTTCCTCCAGCCCTCCCCTTCTCCCACCAGACTCCCGGTGCTTCCAGAACACGAAGAAAGCTGTCAGAGCGAAGGAAACCAAGGTCACTTGTAGGAAGAGCACTACAATTACTCTAAAATCTGCGTACCGGAATGATCGAGTATCAAACTGCACATTCATCCCATCCAGCTTAGCATAATGGCTTTTCCCTCAGTGTCCTCATCTTCCCTCCAGCCTGCCGAGCAGGTTCCGCACAGCTCTGACCCTCCTTTTCTTCCTCCACCTTACCTCTGAGTAATCTCATCCAAACACAGAAATTCAACAATCACCACTGATGACTCAGAGATCCACTTTTGTGTGGGATTTTTTTTTTCAAATTAACAGCTAACTCGGTTCTATGGTGTTGCCTTGCAGGACTTCAACCATCAATTTAAGCTAAGGACAGTCAGAGCTCCCAACCTTCCATTTCAAGGCTTCCTCATTCCAAACACACACCTCTCCTCCTCTTGTACTTGGGTAGAACTGTTAACCTCCTAAAAATCCTTATCCACTATCATCCTGAGAACTATTTTGCCGTGATGCACAGGGCACTTCAGTGCCGGTTCAGGTAACGTGCTCAGTCAGATACCATTTCAGTAACACGTGCCAAGATCGCCGCTTGTCAGCACAAGCCAGCAGTAAGTCCATGTTTCCCACACCAGCCTGACAGTCCTTGCCAGCCGTCTCCCATTTGACATTGTAAACTCCTTGGGCGATTTTTTTTTTTTAGTGTGTGTTTGATAAAGCACTTACCAAAATGAGGGGCTTAGTACATGATCTGTATGAGACACAAATAAATAATGAGATAATAGAAGTTTAAAAATAACCTAGGCAGCACACAGTGAACAAGGGATTCTTAAAGTATATACCGAGGATAACATTTACCTTCCAAACTCACTTTCCAGTTACAGTCAAGGGAAAAGGTGGCTCTGTCCCACAAGAGAGCAGACCGATACAAACCCTCCCTGATGGGCAAGGAGTCAGTTATTCCTCATCCTGCTCTGCAATAACAACATTTAGCAACAGAAACATTGCAAGGTGGGTCAGTGCTGCAGGTGGCTCTGAAAGTTGTGACTAAGAACAGCCAACGGATCGTTCTTCCTGGCACTTGTGTGAAAGCATCCGAGAAAAGGGCCGATTCCAGAGGCACCATCCGGAAATGTGCCATCAACCCAGGGCTTGTTTGCGAAGCTTAACTGGCTCACTTTAGACAGCGATCCTGTAGGCAAACTGACAACGTGAGAATAAATCAAAGGATGGGAGAATTAATATACTGCATTGCTTATATCCCTCTGGGACAACTAAACTTCAAACCTCAACAGGCTTTAAACCACTACCTGTCTTAGACAGAATATCCAACAACATTTAATGGCCAGCTGGACCTAAATGTTGCCCTCTACAGACAGCAGTGCCCTTGCTGTCAATTCATTTTCTTTTGGTTCCCCGGTACTGTAAATAATTCTTCTCCAACTGCCAGTGGGAAGACCTACTCCTGAACTGAAGCCATTTACTGCAGGAAGAGCCTTTGGGGTTGCTGCCCTCTGCCAGCCATGATCTCTAATGCACATTTTCTGCTGATTTTATTAGCAGGTGGATGCTCACGTGGCTGTTTGTACAAATTCACTCTGGGTGTGATGCGATGCTCTCTTCTGACTCAGTACAGTCACAAAACCAGTTGGCTCCAGGGTTTTAAGATTTACTGGATTTAGCCCCAAAAGCTAATAAGCCTATATAAATGTCTAGATTTCAAGAGGTTTATCTCCACAACTTAGTCACAGCACATACACAGAGATCTGTCCTAAGCCCAACTACCTCCTTAGGCACCAACAGCTCTGGAGCAGTCCTGCCTAACTCTCCAGGGAGAGATGAAGACAGATATACTCCAGTGCCTTCAGAAACAGGGACTAACGATGGGGTACATGGACTCAACCCACTTCAAGTGAGCAATACAATGACCTCTGAAACCAGAGCAAGGCCAGCCAAGGCCATGCTGGTGTTCACACAGGAAAAAAAACACCTTTTCAGGGCCACAGCCCCTTCCCTAAACAGTCTGAAACACAGTTATCACTTGTCGTACAGATGGTCTTTTAGCAAGGACACGACCAAGTTGTTCAGGGCTTAGTCCTGAATGGGCTGTGGAGTGCAGGCTAGCCTTGTCCCAGGGAAGCGGGGAGCAAGATCGGTAATTGCTTCAGCAAGAAGACAATGAAGAGAATGCTAAAGACGCATGGTAAGCTCAAGCAGGAAAAAGATGGACAGGCCAACAGCTTGGACCTGTAAGGTGGTAAGGGCACAACTGCTGAGGGGCAGAGAGAAATACTGACCATCCATTTCCACCAGCAGCTGGTTTAAGGTCTGCTCCTCCTCAGCGTTGGCAAAACCAGATATATTGGTTGAGCGCTTCTTGCCCACAGCATCGATTTCATCGATGTACACAATGCAGGGTGCACGAGCCTGGGCTTCTCTGAAGAGGCTCCGAACTCTGGCAGCTCCAAGACCTATAGGGGAAGGGAAAAAGAAATAAGCCTGGTATGTAAAATTGTGAGCAAAGCTGGAGAGCAGCATTAGTGGCCCCCAGCAAGACACTGGATACCGGATACCTCAGCATATGGACAGTCCCTCTCTCAACACTTCCCATGCAAAGAAATAGCCACAGAACTCTTATGTTTAGTCCTTAGGCACAGCTCCTGGAGTGAGCTGGCTTTTAACGGAGCTCCAAAACTGCAGGGACTCCTACAGCTGCTGTAAGAGGAGCTCTGCTCCCAGCTCCTAACATGAACTCCTGTTCCTTCCACAGGCCAGAAGCAGAAATATTCAGCATTTTCCTGCACATTGACCCTTGTCGGGTCTCAAGAGGTCTAGGAGGAAGGAAGAAAAGGAGAAAGATGGAAATCTCAAGGCACAAAGAAGCCATGCTTTCCCCATCAGCAGGGAGCAGCAGAAAATCCATCAGCATTCTCATACAAGAAAGGAAGCCTCAGTCAGTAGCTTTAAGAATAGGCACAGAGAAGTCAGAGATAATGCTTTCAGGTGAAGAGCCATGGCCACACACCGTCAGAAAGAAGCAACTAGCAATTCAGAGGCTATGCATTTTAGATACTACATAATTAAGTACTCTCTCTCACTGAAATCCTTTTATATCTTCAGTGGAAGGATCCAACCCATCCTCCCCATACAGACTAAAACCCTGTCCTTTGCAGGAGGCCCCGCCAGCACCCTCCAGCTCCACAACACACCAAGTAACCTCCACCTTACCTCCTATCACCTCCACAAACTCAGAGCCCGCCATGGCCAAAAACGGCACCTGTGCTTCCGTAGCCACTGCCTTCGCCAGCAGTGTCTTCCCACAGCCTGGCGGTCCCAGTAGCAAGGCGCCCTTGGGCACCTTAGCCCCAAGCTGAAGGTAGCGTTCAGGACTCTGCAAGAACAACACAACTCTGTCACATCCACAGCTCACATGAAGCATCTGGACAAGAAGATGGTCTCCCAGAGCTTCCCGACACTGTTTGCAGCCTGGGCAACTCTGAGCTGCTAACGGGAGCAGCTACATCTGCATTCCCATTACAGAACCAGACATACAGAGACTGAGTCATGCTGATCACAGCATCAAAAGCCATCAGCTTATTTAAGCAGAGGCTGCTCAGTATCACGGAGGATGAAGAAAAGAATATATCCCCTTCCACAGGTCAGCCATCTATCCCAGAAGATGGGTAGCAAGCACTTATTTTCTTCTACTTTTACACACCTTTAAATAGTCCACAAATTCTTTCACTTCCATTTTCGCCTCATGCATTCCCGCTACATCCTTGAAGCTGATCCCTTTTCCAGATTTCCCATCCACGATGGTGAAACGAGCCATTTTCAGCTGGTTCTGTGGAAGGCAGCACAAGTACCAAAGACATGCTCTGACTTTGGACAAGGCAAGAGTCTGGAAAGGCTGTCTGCTACACTCTGGGAGACAGCACAGCACAGGCAGAACCTGCCCCTACCAACCAACACTAAAATGCCCACCGATGCACTGGTGTTTTACTAACTTTTGCTTTGGAAACACTTCACAGCTGGATTGTTGACTCAAACTTTATTTATCCACATGTTGTTGGGAAGAGAGCGAACAAACCTGCAGTATAGTCTCAACACAATCCAGCTCAACCTCCATGGAGGCCAGGCAGGGATAATTATTAAAAACGTGCAGAATGCCCCAAACCTTCTTTGGGATCTTCTCTCTGATTCCTAAACACTCTGATCTTTAATACACATGGGATAGGAATAGCTTTGAGGAATAGGTATTGATGGTAAATAATCGCCTGTGATAAATAATTACAATACTGCCTTGTAAATGCATATAAACACTTTGCACCATTGTCCAATGCTGCCGCTGGTTTCTACTGCAGCACAACCCAAGACAGAACTATATGTTCTCAAATTTAACAGACACCACATCTCAGTCTCCTGGTGTGTGTTAAGCCACAGTCAAAACAAGAATGTACTGAAATGCCCTACTTGTAACTGCTCATTATGTTCTACTGAAAACAGCTACTAGGGATCTTTTTTTTTTTCCTTGAGAAGAAAGTTCATAGCTTCCCAGGCCTCAGGAACATCAGCTCGTCCAAGTGAAGAGTTAAACACGCAGGGCCTAGCTGTCCCCACTTGTGCAAGGACAGCATCTAGTCCTCAAGGCCCTGATTACTCAACACTTTTAAAAAATATTCTTCTCTGAGCAGCTGCATCCCTTTGTGTAAAGAGAACCCCAAAGCCAGAAGAGAACTGCAGAGGAGACCGAGGGGGAGATCTAACAAGGGACTGAATTCACCCTATTTTCATCCCCAGAGCCCTGCAGTCAATGGCAGCGCACCCCAGGCTGAGCTCTGCAGAGTTCCATCAGCTGATCCAGGCTGGGGGGGAGGAGGAGATTTGACTGATGTTGCAAGTGAAGCATGTGGCATGAGCGGAACAGGCCAACACATAATGAAATTCAGAATCCGAACATATTTTATAAATTGAGAACTCATTTTGCAGAAAGCAGCAATTTCTACTTCTGGCTGTATGGGAGGCATATTGGCAGGATCCAGTGAAAAACACCATCTGCAGCTGCAACTCATTAGCAAGCTTTGGAAATAGCAGAGCAAACCGGACTGCAAATTCACTGAGCTCAGCCTTTCCTGCCATCGGGGGAAGAAAGGGCCTCCGCTAAGGCCAGTTACTGCACAATCCTGTCAGACCATCAGGACAGGAGAGGATGCAAGATGTGTCAAGACTGGAGGCCCATGGCACCAGGTAATTCTCATTCTGCATTGACTTTGCTGGGGAAAAAGGAGGAGATCAGGGCAGCAGAAGACAAGACAATGCACAGGCTTCAAAACATCATCAAGATCCAGGATACTTACAAAGGCGTTGAATCCTCCTACCCGGCTTGCAACCCTGATAAGGCGGAAGATGCTCCACAACATGGTCACAGCCACAAGTGTCACAAACAGGGAAATTACATCACTACAAGGACAAAAGCAACACAGGTACAAATTGAAGTGTTCAGCCACAACTTGGTAAATATTATTCAACGTAGCTGTTTTCTGTATTTAAAGGTCCTGACGTTTAGGCTGTAAGTGCAGCAATGTGCAGACATGACTAAGAAAATGGAACCTTTGCAGGATTTCATACATGTATAAAAACAACCCCCCCCATAATTACATAATCTGAAAAGTTAAACAGAGGACACTGGCAAATACTGCTTACAGCTGTGGAAGAAATTCAACCTCGCCATCCCCTTCAGAGGCATTTCTACATATAAAACAAATGGGACCTTCAGGCAGTCAGATCCCAGCCAGAGCAGAAACCAGCAGGGCTGGCAGTCCACCCAAAGGGAGCTCGCTGCAGAGGAGCCGTGTCCTGCAACACTAGGGAGATTCCACCTGCCCTAATCCTGGCAGAAATCCCAGTGTGGGTCTCCCGTTAAGAGGCTGCTCTACCTAGTCTGGTTGGCCCTCCCTGGTCACATCTCAGAATTCCCTTATGACAGAAGGAAGAGCTACAGCAACCAACATCATGAACCTTCTGGATCCTTTGCAACACCAATTGCATCAGGAGGGAGATGAGGAGCAGAGATGGCACTGCAAGTCCAATAGTTACAGGACAAACAGGCTGAGGACAAATATCCCGTGAGCTCTGAACAAAGGACGCTTTCAACAGGAGGAAAAATGACGGTACGTCAGATGACAGGTGGAGATTTGTGGGACCCTGTTGTTCTTCACATGCCTGTGAAATCATCTGGTCTCGCTACACTTCTGTGTCTTATCTGTAAACTGGGAATGTGTGCTCCATCTCTCACAGAGGGGTGATTTCCTGAAGCAAGGTGACCCGCACGTGCTATATACCCAGCTGCACTCGTTTCTCTCTGGTGAGAGACCCTAGGCAACACTGGAAACTGAAAGTCACCTTCAGTTTGTCAACTATGCAAACAGGATGAATTCTGAAGCACATCAAGTGCCCGCATCTCAGAGCACACAGAAGCTAAGCCAAAAGTGCTCTGCACCTCACAGGTTCAAACTCCAGACTGAGACTCTGAGTTCTCCAGACATTCATCAAGTCTCCTGAGAGACTTCAGACCCGATAGTATCTCCTCCACAGAATTAATCTCTTTTCAGGGGCAGGGGAAGCAGCTGGTGTTGGCGGCTGACTAACTGTTCAGTCTATACCTCCTGTTATACACAAGTTTGAAAAAATTGGCAAGTTCTGAATTTCAGCTAAAGGTTTCATGCTGCATGATCAATTAAAAAAAATTTATCACCATAGAAACCACGTATTAAAAAATGTGCAAATGTTGTTCAGAGGACAAATAACTAGACAAAATCCAGTGCAGGTATCCATTCCTATGTGAACATGGCATTTGTTTCACACTTCGTAAGGTGTCTGGGAGGAAGAATCACACACAGTAGGAAAGCCACTGTGCTCCAAACCCTGTGAGCTACTAAAAGCAGCCGATGGGCTCTGCACGGTGCACAAGGAGGTGACCGGGCCATCTGGACAGACAGCTGCAGTGGCATGATGCTCTCTGTTGTCAGGAATCGAGATTTCTTTACTCAGCAGACAGGACTTCTGCACCACATCTCTCTGTTAGTATTTTAGAATAAGCAAAGGCTCCTCTGAAGGCTGGAGTCTCTGCCCATGCTTGTGGAAAGCATCTTTCTACACTAGCATAAGGGCCATCAGCGATGGAGGTGGACTCGTTCGATAGCCCAGCGAGCGAGCTGCACAGCTCTGTTCTGTACTCTGGGGCCCATAAATCCTGTGCAGGTCTTAACAGAAGGGCAGATAAGCCACATCAGCAGCAAATGACCACCATACGTCAGTACATCATACAAAAGCACAGAATAAAGCCTAGCCAGTGCTCTTGAGTCTTTTGACAGATGTTCTCTCTTCTGCTCATTAGTGCCTATTTCAGAACTAAAAGCTTTGAGCATTTTTTTTTAAGCAAAGGATCTCGGTTTCAGAGCACAGAAAAGGGATGTAAGTTTAATAGAAGCACTCCTCTCACTGAGATTTTGTATCCTAGCATCAAAGCTGCTCTGCTCAGTATGTGGCTCGCAGCTGGAGTGAGCACCAGCGCCGGCTGTCCTCTGATCTCCAGCTGGCAGAGAAGCAGGCCAAAACTAGGTGTTTATTTTTACAGACTGAACAACCACCGCAGGCCTTCCTTGAAGCATTTTATGGGGGAAGGCTTCCTGCACTGCCAGCATTCTCCACGGACCAGGGCGTAACATCACTTGTTGAGTCAGGATTTCTATCACGCTCCGCACTTGAATAATTAATTATAAGGACAAAAAGTGCTCAGCTATGCAAGAACACAGAGCAACTGACCCAGAATTTCCTCTGACTTGCTGACACTCATCCAAAACATTCTGGTCTGCCGCATGCTGCGGTTCCAGACACCTCCTTGGGACCCTCACTCTTGAAACATTAAGGTACAGCTAGAGCATGCCTATTTCTGAAAGATGATGAGGTAAGTGCTCCAAAACTGGGACCACCTTTTTGTTCTGTATTTATAACAACAACGTTTAGTTGATAGGGACTTTCCTCTCCAAGCCAGAAATGTTGTCACCAATATAAGATCAACAGGAAGCACAAATTTATCTCATACTTTCCATAGAAGCCAGGATGTTTGTAGGAAACAGGGATTCTCTCTTTCTCATCAATATTCAGCTCATCCTCCGCAGCTCTCAGCTTCTCTTCAAATTTGTCGATGTTCGCCACCCGCATCGTGTACAACAGGGTAACATTCTGCGGACATGCAATCAAAAGCAGCAGGTAAGTATCACAGGATACAGCTGCAGCAATGGTATGAATAACAGAAGTCCCCTGAACTTCAAATACAAGAAAGAGAAAAATGAATGAAGAGCAAATTTACCAGCTAGAGTTTTACTGAACATTAATTAATTAATTCAATTCTTTTCAACAGTATAATCTAAGATCATTCATTCTAATTGTAGAAAGCCACTCACAACTTGTCCATGTGGAGTTCCTCCTGGGTGCAGATAGATTTCCACAATATCGCTCTCTGGCACCACTTCGATTCTCTGGACCTCCCCCTTTGCCAGCATCTCATTCAGAAAGTAGTTCCAGGAAATGTTGGTCCCTTCTCTGTTCTCGCCGACCATGAATCGAAACATCAGCACTATGAAAGTTATGATGAGAAGTGCCCGTAAGCGTTCCAGATGCATCTGATTTTCCCTTTTCCTGCGTTTCTCATCCTCTTTAGAAAAAAAAAGATATCAGAAAAGAAAGATATGAGCATGCAATTGCGGAGCTTCCTTACCCAAAGAAGGGAAATTAGATGACAGAGATTAACACAGCAGTACCTTTTGGGGTTTTTTTTGCTGCCTATTTGGTTTTTCCTGAAGGACCAGACTCAGCAGCAGTACCTATCTTGCCCTGCACAGACGATTTTCTGTCTTGGCTCACAAAGGAGGTTGGGTGACTTGCCCAAGGTCACGCAAGTGAGTCAGTTTTTGGGATAGCATGACATTCCCAGACCCTTCTGGCTTCTAGGCTGCCAGACCACGGGGCCTCGGCTGTACACAGGAAACAGCACCAGGTCAGAAGCCAGGTTACGAAAGCGCAAGCACTCAGATGTAAACTTAACAGTTGCCTGGAAGGAGGAAAATTTTGCATCCTGCAAAAAACCTGCTTGCATCCCATTGCTGCCGCTCTATTCAGCTGTTCCCCAGTGCCCCCAAAGCCACTCGGTGAGGCACTGTGCACACAGGGAAGAAGAGGGAGGGTCACATCTTCCTCTTTCATTCTTGCTTCAGCAAGAGGAGGAACTGAAGCATCAGCGAGCCAAAGCAAGGCCCTCACTTCAAGAAGTTATTGACAGTGTACGAAGGCAGAGAGCAACCTCAGACGTACTTTGAAGAGCTCTGATCAGCATTCCCTATTTGAACACAGTCTAATCCTGGTCCAGGAGACTTCAAATGGTCACAGTCCACCAGACCCGCTACAATCCCACCAAATGTCATTCTGTTCTAAAATGAGAGAGCGTATCCCTTGCCTGGCCTAATATGGATACAGGCCAAATAAAGCCACCAGACTGCCACCGAACCTTTTTTTCAGACTCTCTACATTTTTTGCACTGCATAGGCAAATTTAAAATTCCGTGGTCTGCAAAGGGCTGCCACAGCACAGTTCAATGTCAGCTGCTAGCCAGTGCTGGAGTTGTTAATACGACAACAAATATCTCCTCCTCCTTCCAGCCACATGTGGATGTTCTCCATATATAATTTAGCACTTGTTCTTGATATACAATTTAACATCAACAGCAATATGACATACATAAATACTATTCTACACCCAGAAATAAATTAATTCTGCGCCACCGGACTGCTAGTGCATCTGTCTGCTGCAGCCCAGATTAGATTTATTTGCAAATTCCTAACAAACGTTCTGACACCAGCATTTATCACTAGCCACCAGTTAGACCCTACACACTGCAGCAAAACCAAGGGACAAACATCTGACCCAGTCAGATGCTAAAAAAAGTAACTGTCCTTCAGCTACGCAGCATCGTTTTTCACTCGTTTCCTAGCTCTGCTCCACATTGAACAGGAAAGGCTTGTTCCTAAATAGAAACAATGCAGCTTTTCAGATAAGGTCATAATTTCAAACGACAATGACAAGCTCAGACACTGCGTCCAGCCCATCCCCTGTGTTTCTCAACACCATCTCCCCACTTCAGCGCTATCTGCTAGATCCACCTTTATTAGAACAAAGCAATTAATCACAAAGATGCGGGATGATATCCACTACGGTCTTACTAAAGAAAATTAAAATACTGTACGATAGAGGCCTTAGTCTGGGCAATATCCTGAAAAGCTGAGCAAGCTCTCAATAAAATAAATTCTGTAGAGAAAAGAAACAACTCTAGGAAGGTGATTACTGACAGAAAGAAACTCCATCTATCGCTACGTAAGTTCCTTGGAGATGTGAGAGTCAACTACTGCTACAGCACCGTTCTGTATTAAATTTCAGACAAAGCGAGGGGGCACATAACATGTTCCCAAGCACACATAGCTGAGGATACTATCACAAAAAGATCACAGAGGGGAAAAGCCGCCCATTAGATACCTTGACACAAACAGCTTCTCCAGTTTCTAGGAATTAGGCTCGTCTAGGACCTTTAACCTACAGCTGAATAACTTCAGGAAAATACAGCATTTCTAGAAAGCTAGAAGACAACACAAAGCTTTCCTCTTCTCTGCATTTAATTAAGGACAAAATCAATCTATTTCCAAGCTGATGTGAAGTATGACTATTTTTACAGTGCAACATTCATACTGCGCCATAAGCTACCCCACAATATTCAGTAAATGAGAACCAGTAACTGGATGTGACACTTGCAAGCAACAGCTGTGGGAATACTTCCAGCTTTTTAGTCTCCAAAAGCCTCCATGTAGCAATGATTTGCCATTAACCCCTCCTCTGAACTCTCTGATTAAAATCTTGCAAGGGCTGCAGTGACAGTTTGAAGAGATCTTTTTAATAATTACTGCAGAGACGAGTATTCCCCTGGAGACATGGGGTAGCACTCCACCTCCCAAAGTCACGCCATCCATTAATCACAGGAGAAAAGCGGCCACCGAGCACGGCACGTCACTGTTTACTGATTTGAACAGCCACAATGCTTCTTCAAGGCGCTGTGCTCACAGCCACTCTGTGTGGCCTCGCAAACACTAAAGACTCAACCTCCAAGCTCCAACTTCCTTCAGGTCTCTGCAATACCCGCACTCGTGTCCCGAAGGCTTCAGCCCAGTTCAACGGATCAAACAGGCAGAGGCGCTGCTCTTGCCTTAAAGCGATTGCGTGCAACGAGTCAGGCTAAAAGTCAGCAGCAGCTGACTGCGTTTACTTCAAAAGCTGATTAGTCCAAGAGGATTCAACCGTTGTGTTCATGCACAACAAAGGAAAAGCCAAGCTACTGCCTTACCTGATGACACCCAGGTGAAAGTTTATCAAATGATCTATAAAATGATATTACAAGCTGCGACTTAAATATGATGCCAAGTGCCCTCCGACTCACAGTACAAAGGTCCAGAGCCCGCCATCTACAGAAGGTTCCTCCCGCCTCACCCAAGGGTCCAGGAAACAAGCAGCACAACAGATGGCCACAAAAACGCTCTTAAGACAGCACCCACCTCTGCCAGCATCAACTAACGCCATAAAATGAAGAAAATTATCAGATCTTTGCGATAGGCTTCTGCATTACTGACAAGACAGAGGAATGAGACCGTCACCTGGGCCACTTCTGACATCTTTCTTAAACTGTCGCACGGCTACAGCCAGGCCCGTAGACACTGGACATGCCACCAGCCATGGGACTGCACAGCCAACAACCTACCCCCCAGTCTGAAAACACGCCTCATCCAGAGCCTAGCAAATGTCTGCACGCACTTCAGCTCTGGGGAGGCATGTACTCACGAACAAGCAGAGCATTTTCTTACAGAAGTGGAAGAGTCAAATTACATTTTGAAATGGAATGCAGCTGTTGTCAGTCTACAAATAGCAGAAAGTTGACAACAATACCGAGACGTGAAGGGACACCCACAAATACACTCGTATTCAAAAAATGTTTGGTGAAAACCTACTGGTAGAAGATAACAGTGCCTCCTGTGAGGATCAGCCTGTCATCAGGTCTGCAAAGTTTTTGTCCAGTACACAAAAGTTCCTCCCCTGTATCCCCCCCATTAGTGTCATCCCCTTAAGCTTAGGTACAGAGAGGGCACTCTTCAGCTTCTCAACATGACCCGGCACATCATGTAGATCCCTATGTTCCAGAACACACTTAGCGAGATAAAACTCATTTTCAAAAAGTCCTGTACTGCAGGATGCTTGGGGCTATAGGCAGTATAAGACATGCAGAAAACAGCAGCTAGTAAGACTGATTTAAAAAAAAAAAAATTCTGAATGCCATTAGTAACACAGCTAGGAACTCTTTGAGGAACCTGTTTTTAACTCTGAGCTCTGTAAATCACTAGAAGTAGAGTCACATCCACAATGAAGGTAAATGAAATGTAAGAAAAACCACAGAATTCAGCTTGAAGAACTGAATTTAGTTAATACAAGTTTATTAAGTAAAATGCTCTAGAACAAAAACTCCAAAGCAAAACTCAGTAAATACTACTGTTGCCCTTTGTGAAGCGACAAAACTAAGGCAAACATCAATGAAGCTTTTTACAAAGGATGCAAAGCAGAACACAAAGACAATCAGGTTCATGATACGTCTTAAGCCTTAGTATTCCACCCCCTAAGCCCAACTACCCCTTCAAACTCGTTCTCAGCCACAGGCTCGTAGAGGTGATAAGTTCCCAGTGCAGGTTTACAGCACCCAGAGACAGAGGCGTTATGCTGGACATTCCACACTGTCCACCCCTCACTCACACACACAGAGTTTGTTTCATTAAACACCACTACAGCACACACATACCGTCATCCTCCTGGGGAGATTTCTTTTTGAATCCTCCATTCTTCTGGTTACTCCTTTGAGAGCTTGAAGTAGTAAAACAGTGAGTGCTACCTGCAGGCAAGCAGAATGAAGTCGTTACTACCAGGAGACAGCAAGAAACGGGGACCGAGGACAGCAGAAATATACCTGAGCTCCAAACACAAAGCAAACCAAAAGTTCCACGTCCACCCAACCACACAGTGTCGTTCGTGTGCCAAGGAAATGGGAGACAGCCTCGCCAGAGGGAGTAATGGGAGGGACAGACTCCTTCGGTTTCCTTATATAATATATACATTTTGGCAATCCAATCAAAATACGGCTTTGTTCAGAGATCATTTTAATGTGGCAAATAAAATAGTTTGAAGAAATTTCTTCAGTGCTGAAACACATACCCATTTCCCAAGGCATGAAACCACGGTTAACACCTGGATGGTCAGCTAAGAACCACCTCGTACTGGGAACTGTAAATGGGTACGAAAGGAAGCGCACATGCTGGAGCTAAATGCAGGTTTCACAGTAAATGCTGGTAGGATACACTAATAAAAGCCAAGAAAGTAAGGCTACAAACAGTAAGACTCACAGTTGCTGCTACAAAACAATAAGCAAAGGCTTTTTCACCAGGAAAATGCAAAAAATTCAGAAGCAAGACAATGGACTTGAGGACAGGAGCGTCCACTCCCTGTGGTCTTTCACAAAGGCTCTGGAAAGGAGCAAGCCCAGACACAGGACTGCTTGTTCCCTGCTAGTTCTACTAGACGATGAAAGATTATGCATTTATTTTTATTTTAACTTAAAAAAAACACCTGTCAAAGGTAAAGCAGCCCAAGCTCACCAGGCCCATGCTGGCCAGAACAGCCACAACCAGTTTTGTTTAAATATCAAAGGCATCCACAAATGTGTCCTTCTGATGTGAAGAGGGCAGCAAGAAGAATAATTGCCTTCGTTTTACCTTTCTGTACTTTTGCTCTAAGGATTCCGGTAACATTTTATAACATACACGTTTAGCTTGTTCCAGTGCAAGGCTTTCAGGAAGGTCATATGCTGTGACTTCTGCCAGAAGTGAATGACATTTTCTTCTTACTAGGCACACAAAGATTCTCTACTTTAAAGTCTGCAGTTTTTAAACTAGCTTTTAGCTCTAATGACTCAAGTGCTTAATCACCCTGAGCTCCTTGTGGAAAGGTGCCATTGTTCATCCCTGTCACCACACAAAAACCTAGAACCCCTGCAAATGGCACACAGCTCCCGAAGCCAAGGACAGAACAGCTTCATTTCAGTTTCAGGAACACAGGCAGCGAAGGGAAGGAAAAATCAATACTCATTTTACTAAATAAAACCTTTTCCCCTCCTCCACCTGGACAGTTGCTCTTCAAGACTCACCTAAGAGATTCCAAAGCCTGACTGGATCCCGAATTAAGTGTTGTCTCACCAGGACTCTGCTGAAACCTTGACGTGTGGGGGAGAGTGTTTGTGACAGAAGGCTCTGAGGAGGAAGACAAAGAAAAAAGAAAAAACAACTGTTGGAAAAGTACTGTGACTGCTTACCCTGTTTTCCATGAGATTAACATTTCTAAACATAAAAATATTGTGGGTAAGTTGAAGGAGCATCAACTGGGAGACCTGAATATTATTCCTGTGAACTTCCCCTGTGACTTTGAAGATGTTGTTTATAACCCAGTTTAAAGAAAGTTTAAATAGATGCATATACTCAAAACACTTGAGAATTTTATCTTTTTCCTCCTTCTATCTCTGTTCTTCACTCTAAACATATGTTGGAATTCAGTTCTTAAAATGTAAAGATATCCCCCCACAAGAGGAAACCTTAAGGACTGCTTTGCAATCCTGCTGCGCAGCAATAAGGAAAACACAGCTACTTCCCTGTGGTAATTCTGCAGTAATCCTGCAGTCGAGAGTCACAGCTAAAGGCAACTTCACAATACCTGAACTAACATTTACTAATACTCTTATGGAACACAAGTCTTGCCCCTTCTCAGGCGTGCGGTTGGTTCCCTGTTGCACCACCTCTCTACCGCACAGCCACAAATTTCTGTGCCGCAAAGCAGGTGGGGCACTGACTCAGCTGACATCCTTCACCCTTTTTTCCAGGTTTGCTGGGCGGCAACGTGACCGTTAGTGCTGGCCCAGGAGGATAACGTCTGGGGATCGATATGTTCTGTAATAGAACAGCTCAGACTAGTTTAAACTGATCACAGAAAAAACTAGTGTGGTTCATAAAGCAGTCCCACCATTGTTCTTCCTCCATTGCCTACTTGGAGTGCCAGGGCTCTTTCACTGCCCTGAAGAAAACCAAAAACCAGCCTTAAATCATGCTGGAGGCCTGGTTTGAACAAGAATCTTCTCCTCTGCACCCAGGGAGAGCCCCGCGATGCCAGCAGCGCTGCACGATGGGGACAACGCACAAACAGAACATTTGTCTGTTGGAAACCAGAAGACGACGATGGAAGGTTTTTTCCTGACTTCATTCGCGCTGGTTCTTTGCATCTCCTGTGGTACAGGCACCCACCGCGCGGGCAGGTCCCCAGCTCTGCCTGACACGGCCATGAGACCACTGACCCTCGGGGGTCTCACCTCAGACACCGCCTGAGGAAAGCGCCGGCGAGAGTTAAACACTAAACAGCC
>NW_010102593.1:0-482 GCF_000699245.1 Pterocles gutturalis
TTTTATAAACACCCATCCTCCCAGGTGCTGCTCCCAAGGCCATGCTGCCCGCAGCCGTGCTGAGCCCTCCTCTCAGCTCAGGAGTTAATTGCCAGCAATATGTAGGGCTTTTCTTAAAAGCTCCAGCTCCTGAAGTTTGGAGATTATGCAAGACACTCAGCTTGCAGGATTTTTTTTATCTTTTTTTTTTTTTCTTCTCTCTTTAGGCAATAAGATTTTAAAACCCTTTTGGTTGCTGGGAAAAAAAAAAACCTTAAAGTACCAATCTAAAAGGTTATGGGGAAACAATTCAGAAACAGTAAGGCAAATAAGAACCTTGTATTTTTTTTTGAGAAAACATGTTGGGTTTTTTTTTTTTATCAGGCTTCATTCCCTCTAAATACAGCATCATTCTTCGCTTCATCACCTGGGTGGCTGAGCAGGGTTCCTCCGCGCTGCTGAGCAAATCCTCCATCCCCCTGGAGAGGCGGCTGCGCTTCCGA
>NW_010102593.1:504-4541 GCF_000699245.1 Pterocles gutturalis
GCCGCCGACAGTGCGCTGTGTGAATCTTTGGGAGCAAAATGAAACGATGATGGAGACGATTACTCCCTGAACTCCCTTTTTCCTCCCTTTTGGGGTTTACAGTCCCTGTTGTGCGTTACGTGTCTTTGGGGACCGTCGTGTGGCCCTGGCCCCGCGGTCCTGCCGGGACAGGAGCAGGGTGCAGGCGTTTGGCGGCGGAGGGAAGGAGCCACTGGAGCAGCCCCTTGAACATCTGCAAGGGAAAATAAATGAGAGATGAAATTTCCAAAAAGACTGGCATGAATAATCGCCCTGTTTTGGCTTCCCAGGTTTAATTGTGAAGCTGCATGAATTAAAATCACCTCCTGGGTCTGTCTGTGCTGTGAGGGAAGAAGTGGGTTTGAAGAGCAGTGACGAGGCAGGGATGCTCCTCACCTGCCTTGTTCCTGTCTCGGAGCCTGTGGAGGGGGATGTTGGGGCTGTGCTGGGCTCGGTGGGGTTGTACTGGCTCCTGGCAGCATGCGCTTGGGCTGCCAGGTGCAGTGACCTGGGATGGGGCCGGTGTCGGGCGCGTCACGGCGATGCTTTCTGAGCAGGGTTTGAATTTTTAAACCCCTTTGCTGCATCCCCGCTGGACCAGCGCCTCTCAGCTGTGCTTTCCAGGAATACCCAGGCCATCAGGCTCACCTGGCGTGAATCCCTGTGGAGCGCGGGGCAGGAGACATGCGCTCCATCCCACACATGCAGTGAGCATCCTGGGGCTTGGGATGCTCCATCCCCCAGGAAGAAGCAGCTCTGCTGCCGGTGCGATGCTGCGGTGCCGCAGGAAGGGCTGTAAACCTGCCGCATCTTCCCTGCTTCATCCTGCGCTTGCGTTCCCTGGAGGGAGGGGAGGTACCATGCCTGGAAAAGCACCTGGGAGAGCAAAGCTGGGGGGTAGAGACCATGTTGGGATCACAGCGGGGCAGATCCCTGCTAGAGCCCGGCTGCAAGCTGGGCAAGCGGATTCAGCAGGTAAAGATGCTCTGAGAGCATCTCTGGCGTGCAGCATCCCAGGGGATGGACACGCTTCCTGCAAATGCTAAGAGCAGAAAATAGGTGCTCGTTTTGCTTTCGAAGGAATATGGTAGGGGAAAAAAAAAAATCCAATTGAATGTCCAGGGTTGTGATGGGAATCCTCTAACCTTCCAACTAGAAGTGACATGAAGAGCCTTTTCCTGCTGGCCTGGTGTGGTCGGAGGTGAGGCTGGGAAGGGGTTATTGTTTCCCTCCGTGAGGCAGATTAATTTTGAGGACTTTTAACTTCCCTTGCAAACGGCCTGAATTAATGTTTTAGGATTTCAGTCCCTCCCTCCTCCCACCCCCCCAAAGGCCAGACCCTGGAAGTCCCATTATGCTCCTGTCAAAGGGGCTATTTCTGGAATTGATGATATGAATGAAGCCGAAAACTCCGCTCTCATTAACGTCTGCGGCTTATCTCGGTGTCACTCCTAAGCTGGTGGGACTCGGTGACACTGCAGGGGAAGGCTGTCATTTCAACCCAATTTTCACATCACATTTGCACAAAAAATTTCCAGGCCTCGCCAGCACTTTCGGCACATTTGTCAAATACCAGCCGCCGTCCCAGCGAGCCGAAGGCTTTGCCTGGCACAGGAGAAATGACCACAGGTGGTGATGGGGGACCTGATGGATGGTGGCCATGGCCATGGCCTGTAGGTGCAAGTGGCCCCAGAAAAGAGGCAGCAGAGCAGAGCTGAGGTGTCACCTGGCTGGATCCAGGCAGCTGGATGCATTTCTGTGGTTGGGATGTATTGCAAGATACAGCCCCCAGTGCTGCAAGGCTGCCTGGGCGTTGGTCCCCCCCCTTGCCCACAGAGCCCCACTCCCCATCACACCAGCTGTGCTTTTGGGGGGTCCCAGCCCATCTCCAAGCACCGGTGCCGCTTAGGGAGAGCAGGTGGAGGGGTCGGGTAAAGGGGAGAGGGGCAATGGCAGAAGCCACCTGGAGTAGCAGAGCACCAGGGAACAAATAAATGTAAATCCCATGGGAGAGTGCGTGTCCCTGCAGAGCATCCCCAAACGCTGCTCTCCGTACCTGGCTTGGCTGTTGGTGGAGATGCCTGGCATCCCCCGGCAAAGGGACCACCATCTCTGGGGATGGGCGATGCTCCAGCACAGTGGTACCCACTCTCCCCGTGCCCAAGCCAAGGAGCCCACCGGGAGCAGTCGGTGTGCTCCAGCTTGGGAGAGAGCCCGGGCTGCCGACGGACTGACCATCGTGCCCGCCGTCCTCTGGGTTGCTGCTGCCCTCGAGCAACAGCTTCCCATTTAATTCACTTGCCGGTGAATTTGATCCAAACTTCTGCAACCAAATCATCGCGAGCATAATGTAATATCTTTCTCTTTTAATTATATTAAGCTGGGTAGTGCTGGCTAATTGAATCTGGGGCTCTTGCCTCTTAATTACAAAAGGTCAGGCTGTGCCGAGCGCGGGCAGGTAGCGCGGGGATCGCTCGTGGTGGGAAGGGGGCTGTGGGCTCTTGCTTTGTGCAAAGGCTCTTGTTTGTAACAAGGGAATGACTTCTGGATATTTTCCCTTTTTTTTCCTTTTTTGTGTTCTTTATCTTGTGGTTGCTTTTTTTTTTTTTTTTTGGTGCTCTTATGAATTTTCAGAGTCAGGTTACAACAAAAGTGTTACTGGATATTTCTGTGTGGCAGAAACAGATTTTTCTTATTGAAAAGAGTCAGTGAATGCTTTGGTTGCCTGTCTTGACCAGGTTGAGGGTGAAAATATGAATTTTTAAAGATAAGCTGGGGTGAGCAGGTGACCCTGAAAAGCGAGGACTCTTTGACACCTGTGGGATGGAGCGGATGGGGCGATTACCTGCTGTGTCTGTGCAAACACAATTATTTATTGGTTTTAAACCTCAGCCCTGTGCTTGCAATGCAAAGAGGGGGCAGGACCCCCAGGGACCAGCTCCTCTTGGCGAATATTTCTCTTGTGCTCTACCAACAGCGGGCTTGGCTCTGGGGAGGCGGCAGTGGGGCCAGACCCACCGGCCCTTGCCCTGAGGGTTTGCCTCCTCCTCATCCTCCTCCTCTTCCTCCTCATACTCACCTTCACTGCTGGCTGAGGACCAGCTCCGCTCGCTGGTGCTTCCCAAAGCCCCTTTCCCCCTTCGCCGCCAGCGCAGCATCGTTCCATAAAGCCGCTTCTGCTTTGGCTAATTGCAGAGTTTCCCTTTGTCAGCCTCTGGGCTCAGAGGAGGGTCGGGACAAAGCCGGAGCCATCAGCACTTTGTGTGCTTCTGAAAATCCCATTAGGAGAAGAAAGAGCTTGAAGTTTCATTCAGCTAGGGAAAAAAAAAAAGGGCAAAAAAATAAAATAACTCTCCCCAACCTTCTGATCTATCAGCTGCACGTTAACACACCGCCCTCGGCACCGCCAGGGTCCCTGTCCCGGGAATATTTAATCAGGGTGAAATGTTGTATTGGACCGAAATGTATTTGCTTCAGGGAGCGATATGCTGATAAGTGGGTCTGTGGTTAAAGCTGGAGAAAAAACCTGCCATCAGCAAATAAAATCCCCACCCGCACCCCTTCCCTGGGCTGTTTTCCTGCCTGTGGGATGTTTGGCCCATGAGCTCATGTGCTCCAGCCAGCACCCAGGCAGCTGCCCACCCTGGAAAAAGCATCACCCAGGTCCTGTGCCCTGTAAGTTTTTCCCTTTGTGGGTGGTGAGGTAGTGGCCTTCCTTGTCCCCACCCTAGGCTCCCCTGATGTTTTGGGGTGCAATGGGGCTTTTCCATCCCTTTCAGAGCAGCCACAACCAGCACCCAGCCCCTCCCAACCTCCTCCCCCATCAGCACCACTACAGCCCCCAGCTCCCAAAACCTGCCCATTTATGCCCAAAACAACCCTCAGGCAGGAGCTCATCGGCCACTCAGGCATGAGCAGATTTGGTGCTCAGGGGGTGGATAATGTGTTGGCTAATTGGCCCCCCATGCACAGCCGATGGGGTGCTCAGGCGTGAATTAGTCGCATGCTCAGGTGTGAAC
>NW_010102594.1:0-752 GCF_000699245.1 Pterocles gutturalis
ATGGTGTAGTGGTGGCCTTGGCAGTGCTGTGTTTAGGGTTAGATTCGATGATCTTAAAGTTCTTTTCCAACCCCAGTGATTCTGTGACTCCATTGTTGAATGTGTGTTTGGTTCTTGGACTGGACGAGTGATAGGAGGGGTCCATGGACAGGTATTGGGATAGAAGGATGGAATGGTTGTTGGCTGGATGGATGGTGGGATTTTTGTTTGGATGATTGATTGTTTGGAGGAATGAAGGAGCATCTGGTTGGTTGGATGGTTGACTGGAGACCTGGATTTAAGGATGGATGGATGGAGAATGGTGCCTGGAGAGATGGGTGATTTGGTGGATGGATCAATAGATGGATGGATGCATGGATGGATGGATGGATGTTCATGCCCTGCATTGTGTCTTCTCTGTTGCAGCTGCATCTGAACCAGAGGAGGAAGCACCATCACAGCCCATCCTGGGCGAGCTCACAGCCTCCCAGGTCACCCCCGACTCCATCCAGCTGCAGTGGAGTGTCCCCGAGGGCACCTTTGACTCCTTCACGGTGCAGTACAGGGACGCACAAGGCCAGCCCCAGGTGCTGCCTGTGGACGGTGGTTCACGCACGGTGACCGTGCCTGGGCTGTCCCCGTCACGCCGCTACAAGTTCAACCTGTACGGGGTGTGGGGTCGCAAACGTCTGGGACCCATCTCCACCGATGCCGTCACAGGTGAGTGGGGCTGTGGGACCATCCATGCCCCTGCTGGCCCTGGGTTTGGAGCA
>NW_010102595.1:0-274 GCF_000699245.1 Pterocles gutturalis
CCCGGCCCCCCTCCTGGTTCCCCCTTCACCAGTGTCCCATCTCCTCTCCCGGTGGGGCCGGGGGTCCCCTTCCTGCCCTCTTAGCCTGGGCTGGGTGGTGAGCCCTGGCAGCGCCCTGCTAGCCCTCCACTAGCCCCCCAGCCTGGGCTGCAGCAGCAGGGTGCTGGGGGAGCGTCGGTGAGGTCCAGCCCTGCTTGTGGACCCCCCCTGCCCCTCTTCCCTCTGGAAGAAGTGTTTTCGGAGGTGGCAGCTGGATCACGGGTGGTGGGAGGGG
>NW_010102595.1:417-3750 GCF_000699245.1 Pterocles gutturalis
TCACCCTGATGTGAGGATGGGACTGGCTGCTGCTGCACCCCCCTGCCCCGGCAATGCCATCCCCGCCACCCTGCAGCAGGGAGGGCAGGGGGCTGAAAAATGTGAAAAGGAGAAAAAGTTTCTCCATTGGCAAGAAGTGACTGTTAGTCTTAGTTTTGTTCATGGTAAAGCTAGTGCATTGCCTACTGTAAAGAAGCTCTGGTCCTATTTATTTTAAATCTCTTATTTTGGGGTATCTCCCTGCAAAGTCGCCTTCCTGCAGCTCCTGGGCTCGGTGGGTGCTGGGGGACTCGGTGGTCCCACATGCTGTGGGTCCTGCTGGCAGGGTGGGGTGACAGATCCCCTCAGAGAGCATCACAAGGTCAGGCGCCCGCTGGGAGTGGGAGCTGCCATCTTCTGCCGTGGTTCCCCTCCTCTCCCGGCTGTAGAAACCTTTCGTGTTGCTGAGAGCTACCCTGTACCCTGGCTGCACTTCTGGAAATGACATGCCGTGTCCTTTCTTTTGTTGTTGTTTGTTTGTTCGGCACTATTTCTGGTTCTGAGAAATAAAGTGGTACGACATCTGTTAACTGTAACCCTCAATGGATTAATATTTATTTTTAAAAACACCCCTAGAGTTTGTATTAAACCCCGCTCTTAGCTGGTACTGTATTTATTTAATGGCTGTGTGGATAATGTGCGAGCATGGGGACAGGCTAGCTGTCCCGTGACACCCGGAATAGCTGATGCAGAGAGCGCTTTCCTTGCTGCCCAGAGCAGCCCGCTTCTGTTGAGGCCAGTAGTCATGTGCATGCGGCAATATCTAGGCAGTCGGACTGTAGACCTTCCTGATATGTTTAAGTTAAAAGAAAAAAAAGGCAACTTCTGTTTCTGTGCTGTAAGTAGCGTGTGTTCAGCCTCTTGAATCAGCTGTTAATCTTGTGGACACAGTAACCTACCCTGCTCTTTTACCTAGAGTAGATGCACCTGGATGCTCGTCACTGGGTTTTACGAGGGGGTTTGTCACCCTGTTGTGGGAGGTGGCAGTGTGTGTTCATGGGTGTTGTGCTCATGGGGGTGCAGACGTGTCCAGTGTTTACCCTGGGGTGCCCTGACCTCGGGTGGGTGGGGGACAGCTGGCTGCAGACCCAGGATCCCCCCAGGATCTCTTCCTCATGTGAAGCGACTGTTGGCGAGGGGAGGACGAGGGGTTTCCTCTCCGCTGCCCAGCACGGTGGCTGACGTGTCTGTATCTGAGCGTCTTGTTCTCTCCCTCGTGTCTCCTCCAGGACCAGTGTTCTGTACCACCCGAGAGCGCTTTGTGTTTCTTAGAAAAACGCAGAACTTGTGATACTGGACGGAACAGTGCAAACCTGATACCTGATTAAAGTGGTTCCCTGTTGAATGCTGTCGCATGTGCTGTGTCTCGTCACCTCACCAAACCCACAGAACCTGGCACTGATCCGCGGGCACAGGCTCTCCGGTGGCAGCCTGGTGTCTGGGTTCGGTTTTCCCCAAGTGGGGAAGGACTAGGAAAACACCAGCTCTGGGCTAGCAGTGGTCCTGCTGGCCCTTCACTGCAGCCTTTCCTAGCCCAGGAGCAGATAAAACCCTCCCCTGGCTCTTCTCCTCACTCTGGGGATGCTGTGGTGGCTCTGTCGCTGGTGCCAGGGACTGGAGCTGCCCCTGGGCTGGAAGCAGGGGAGGGGGAGGAGGCTGGACCCAGCCCCCCCTGTGCCAGGGCTGCTTTCCCTGCCGGTGGGCTGCCCCAGGAGCCCTGGTGACCTTGCAGGCAGAGGTGGGCTTGTCCCGGTCAGGTGGGACAAGCTGATGCTGATGGGGAGGGGGGGGGTCTGGACATGCAGGGCTGTTTCTCACTCCAGCCCTCTCCCTTTGCTGTCCTGGTGACTGCTCTGCAACTGGAGCTGCTCCCTGCTTGGGTTTGGGAGGGAGGGTGTGGGGGGCTCAGACCGTTTCCAGCACAGTCGGGGTGGGTGTTGGTGAGGTCTGTGCTGGGCTGTGGAAGGTGTGGGTCAGGACTGGTCCCTGTAGGGCATGATGCTGCCTCCTGCCCAGCTCAGGAGGCAGGAATGAGCATTGGGGAACTGGGGGTGCCCTGGGCAGGGGACAGGCTGGGCTGCCATGCTGGACACCCAGGGCGATGCCTGCGGCTGTAATGAGGAGCTGGTGTCCGGGTGCTGAGCTCCAGCTGGGTTCTGAGCTTCCTCTGCCACCCATGTGAGGGACCAGCTGGGAGAGCTGTTGCAAGGCAGACCAAAGGAAATCCTGTCTGTCTGGCTACATGTTGCTGAAGTGCTTGGCCTTTGTCACCTCCTGAACTTCCCATCTGAACGTGGTGGTGACCAGGAGAGAGGAACTCTTGGTCTGTACTGGAGAGCTGGGATGGACTGTGTCCCCTGTGAGCCTGCAGCTCCCCGGAGGGGTCTCATGGCTTTCCGGAGCAGCGGTGGTGGTCCTGGCTCTTCTGAATGCTTTGTAGCACCAGAGCTGTTGGGCTCATAAATCGTGAAGGACTTGGCTGAGCAGAGCCTTCCCTGAGGTTGGGAGCCTGAAGGAGCGTCTGTTGGCCTTTGCTTCCCTCACAGAGAGGGTGAGGAGGCTGCACGGCTCTTCCCCGGCCTCCCCTGGGCACCTGAAGGTGAGACGAGCGCAGGCCTGGAACTGAAGCTGGCTGTGCTGGAGGCTGTGGTGCCTCTCGCCCCGTGCAGCAGCTTCTGCCAGCTGTGTACCTTGGCTCTGGGACCTGCTGCGTTGGTCTGGGGGACAAGACTGGAGCTGTTTGCCCTTGGAAGTCCTTGAGGCCTGGGTTTCTCCCCGGAGCCTGGCTCTCGCAGCTGGCCGCACCCATGGGAGCCTGTGTGCGGATGCTCCAGTGTTGCCGCTCCCAGCGGTCCTGACTGGAGAGGTAAGATGCCACCAGCTCAGCGCCTCTGGCTGAGGGGGCAGGTCTCCAGCTGGACCAGCACCACGTGTTGTGCTGCTGCTGTCCCTCTGCCCTCACCTGCCCATGGGAATGCTGCTGGCGGTTCACCATTGCGGTGATGCTCTCGTCAGTTGATCCATTTACCTTGCAGGTCTGTGCTCAGGGCTGAGCCGTGCCCTTGCCAGGACACACCTGGTCTGACCACCCCTCATGGGGAGACCGCTCTGCCTGCAGCCCTGTGTGCTCCAGCCAGCTGCTGAGGACAGTGACACCAGCCAGACCTCGGCGGTGCCACCCCCCAACCCTTCAGAACCTGCGGGGTCATCTGTTGACTGAGAGCGGCAGCTCAGTGCGGGGATGCAGCTGCTCTCCCCTGGTACCGTGGGTGCTGGTGGGTGCTCGCACTCAGT
>NW_010102595.1:3789-4534 GCF_000699245.1 Pterocles gutturalis
CAGCTGCCTGTCCTGAGAACAGACCTGGAGGGAGGCTGTGGTACCCCCCCAGCAGAACAGCACCGGTCTCTTCCAGGAGCATGGCTGGCTGCTGGATCCAACTACTGGACCTTTCTTCAGGGAATACAGCTCCCTCCCCTTCTCCCTGCTCGTGCTCCAGGGGCAAAGGGACAGAGCGGTGGCACAGGGACAGGCCCTGGAGGAGGGGGGCTGCTCCTTTCCTGGAGGTGCTTAAGGGCCCTGCCTAGGGTGGTGGCTGTTCCCAGGCACCAGCTGCCTGTTGTCACTCTGTCCCCTCCTCTGGGCCCTTGGGCTGCTCTCTGGTGTGTTCCCTGTGCCCTGGGAGTGTGTTGATGCTCTGGGGACAGCACCCTGGGGGGTGGCAGCAGCTCTGGGGGGTGATGCTCCTCGGTGATGCTCTTCCCCTGGTGGAGGCAGCGGAGCGGGACCCTGCTGTGACACGGTTACTGGTGGCTTGGGTGACAGCTGGAGTGGCCCAAGGACAGCACTGCCCTGCTCCAGGCAGAACCACAGCTGATGTGTGAGGTACAGTGTGACTGCAGCACCCTGACCTGTGCAGCTTGGCCTTCCTTCCTCTCCTGCAACCCCAGTATGAGCCGTGTGTCCCCAGTGCAGAGGGTGATGAGTGCAGAGCTGTGGCTCATCCCTCGGCCCATGCGCCTGCATCCCGGCAGCACAAGATGGCCCAGATCCCTGGCAGGGCTTTACGCAACCTCGCTGCTGG
>NW_010102596.1:0-25102 GCF_000699245.1 Pterocles gutturalis
AAGTCTTTTTCTGCCCATCCTATTTTAATCTCTATTTCCTGTTTGTTTTTACCATTTGCAGACTGGGAAGGAAGCTACTGTGTCTTATGTATTTTCCACAGTACTGTTTCTATTTCTGCTATGAGAAATTAGCCTTTAAAGCCGTGTAACAAAAGACCTTTTTGCAGTGTTTTTGGTGGGCTGCAAAGAAGTTGGAACCAATGGAGAAAGCGAAGATCAGAACAGTCGTTTCTCTCATAAAGTTCATGACAAGTACGAAATGGAATAGAAATTGTGTGTTATAGAAGGCCTTTCACTGGGTTGCAGTTCTGATAAGCCCTGGACAAACACGTGGTAAACATGATGCCTCTGAAGGAACATTTCCACTAAAGCTGGTGCTCGTTTTGGGCAGGACTTTTACAC
Organism: Pterocles gutturalis; assembly: GCF_000699245.1. Lineage (NCBI taxonomy): Eukaryota > Metazoa > Chordata > Aves > Pterocliformes > Pteroclidae > Pterocles > Pterocles gutturalis. The sequence goes on from NW_010102596.1 coordinate 403, forward strand.
TCATGTAGCTTTAAATCTTAAGATATGTGCTCAGTATTAAAATTCTTTGCTGAAAATGCTTTTGGCTTATTAAAAGGAAATATTTTCAAGTAATATACTTCATCATTTTACCTGCTGGCTTACCTTTACCCCGTCGGGCAGCTTGGATTAAGAAATGCTACTGGTTCTGCTTTATGGCTTTTTTCCTGCTCTCCCAGAACAGTGCTCTTTTCTTTGGGCTCTTAGCGCTTCAGGTGAAAGATTTTAAATTCCTGCAAACATGTCTTTCCACTTCTTGAAGCAGTTTGTGAAAATCTCACACTTCACAGTAGGACTTTGTAATTACAATGTATTTGCTTTCTCTGTCTTCTCCCCACTTTCTCCAAGTATTCATTTCTTCTGTAGGGGAATACTTTCCGTGAGAGATGTGCTGGGTTTTTGGTGTGGTACCAGGTCTTTGATCACCTTGACTGTATGAGGAGCAGCTACAGCAGCATGTTAGCCCAGAGCTGAAAACTGTATTTAGAAGGCTTGCTGTATTTTTCTTGTTTGGGGCTTTGGGGCCTGTGAACTAAGCAGAAAATCTGGGTGCCATCTGGACTCGCTGTCTCTGCTCAGGCGAGGTCTGGGAGGCTGCGAATCCTGCATCACTCCTAGTGGGAGTGTAGTTTGTTTTTTTTTTTTTTTTTTTTTCTGAATTGCGCTGTGGGACAACCCCAGGTTTTTCCCAGGATTGTGAAAACGCACAGTTTGCCTTTCCCAAATCTTTTGAGGTTGCCTTTTTTCTTTTTTTTTTCTTTTTTTTTTTCTCTTCTTGAGGAAGGCCATGAAAATCACTGCATAATGGGCTTGGTTAAAACATCAGTGTCAGATGTGACTTGAATAAACCCTGGAGCTAACCTCACATGAAGCCTCCTTGTTTACTTACACCAAGCAAAGAATTAATAAAATGTTAAGTCGATTTCACTGAGGTTTTCCAATCAGTTGAAAAAATTTCTTTATTCCTGGAATGATAACGAGTTATTGGAGAGAATCATTCTGAATACCTTTGTATTTTCTCCTCCCAAAATACAAAATCACAAATACACGGACAGCACGTATAGAAAAGAGACAATGTCCAAGTATGTAATTACTGAAACAAAAGAAAATATTTAAATAAAACCAATGTTACTCTTTTCCTGGATGTTTACTTTGGATTCAGGGTTGCAGCAGATCCTGTTGTATGTGTATGTTGACTGATTCAGTCTTGCAAGCAGGAATATGCTAAATATTTATCCTCGCAGCTGAGAACTTCACTTCCTTGAGAAAATGGTGATAGGAGTGTGTCCCTTTTCTGTTGAAAGAAATCAGCATTTCTCATTTACGTATGGAGATATTGTTATTCCAAACACTTCCAATCATCTCCTTTTCTGCAGAAGGCTGAGCAGCAGAGGTGAGATGCGTTGAGTGAGAAAGCACGACCGTGAAGACTGTGCCTTGGCTCTTCTTTCTCTTCCTTTCACCCCCTCTCCAAAGTACCATGAAGTAATGAAAGTGCTTTGGTTATCTGCTTGCAAAAACAGCGCTGATACGAAGCACTTAATTTTTACTGTACGGGAAATTAGGTGTGGATGGATAGCAGTGGGTAAACTTCATCCTACTGCCTTATTACAGCCTGCTGGGTGGATTTAGAGTGGATTTTTAACTGATGACCCCCTCATTACAATCTGAATAACAAAAAAAGCAAATTACATTTCTGTTGCTGAGGACAAAGCCAGGGGAATTCCTGACTCACCCCTACTGAATATTGTTTTGTTTTGTTTTCCCCTGAAGCTGGGGCATGGAGGTGATCACAGCTTGGAGCAGCTACCTTCTGGTAATGACAGTGATGTTTCCCCTTGCTCAGATTGGAAGTGGGGCTTGCAGGACTGAATTTCCTATTCAGTGAAAATGGAGCAAAAACAGTTTTGGAAATAACCCTATAGAAATGTTTCATATAGTCAAGGTACTTACACTAGCCTTTTGATACTTCCTTATAATTAATGATGATGGAAGTTTAAATATTTTGACTCTTAGAACATTCAAAACAGGGTAATTATTTCTGGTGCTAAATTTCAATAACATTAGAGGTCTGGAAGAGAACTGCTCAAGTGTCCACTTCCAGGATGCTAATGTAGCACACTCATTCTAGTGTGATAATCTTATCATACTGATGTGGGAAGTGTCACACTGATGGGTGAAGGCTTCCTCTAATCTGAAGCGTTGCATTTGGTTTTTTTAATACACATTTTTATGAGCTCCCTCTGTCTTTTTCAAATGTCTGACACTGTCTTTTAGTGGGACAGCACTGTGGGCTTCCTTTGCAGGAGCAAAGCGCTGTACATCGCCACCATTAATGTATTCCACTGAGCAAGGCAGCGAGCATTAAGATGTGATCTGCTAATGTGCACAGGGGAGAAAGCTCCTCCGTACATGGAATAGTAATTGTCAAAATGAAAGCCAGTGGTTTTTGCTTCCTATTTCTTAACACTCGCCAGAAGCTTTTGTGACCCTGACCGTGTAATTATACCCAAAGGCAAGATGTCCCAATTTGTCACTGAGGTAGCTTTTTACAATGGGAGCTGATGTCGCTGTCGTGAGGGAGGAATGAGCATGCTGTGGCGTTCAAGTTCATTTGATAAGTTTTCAGTGATGACTCCGCCAGCTTCTTACCACGACTTGGAAGGTTTTGCAATGGTGTAGCTTACATCAGCTTTCTTCCCTACTAAGACCTGAGGTAGAGGAGTTGTCTCTTTGCCAAGATCTTGTTTTCTTAGGAGACTCTTGCCTAAAATTGCATATTTTTTTTTTTTCTCTTGCTGCAGGCCAAGGAGGGGTACTAACATTTTCAAGTAGGTGATTATTCAGTATTCAAAGCCATTAATTGGGGGTTGATGAGGCATTAATAAAAGTAAATATTGGTAGCTATCGTCTAATGATAAGCTAGCAATGTGTTAAAAGAAATAGATCAACCAAGCTTCCCCTGGCTTCTATTTTTAGGGCTTGAATTTAATCTGCTTAAAATCTTCTGTTGCTCTGATTTTTATTGTTGGACTTGCAAGTTTATGCTGTTGCCTGTTTAGCTTCCATGCCTATGAGTTAATTTCTTTTCCTTTACATTCTTCAGGTGCTTAAAGACAGTGAGTCAGTGTTTTGTAGGCGAAGGTTTAGACAAGTTATGGGTAAAAATAATAATAAAGGCTCTGTCTAGATTTTTATCTTGGCGCAGCAGAGGCAGATGGTTGAGAGATGAAGATGAATCTGGGTGGTCCTGATGTCAGAGACTGCCACGAGGATGGATGTTCACAGCTGGGGGATAGGGAGAGAAAAAAAGACCCTGAAATTCTGAAATAAGTGAATTAGCCCTTAGTTCAGCTGTGCAAGAAACCTATTTGATTTGAAAAGTAATCCAACTAGCTATTTTAGCATTGCTTATCTTAAAAGCAGCAGCAGCAGATAACAGTACCAGGGTCAGGAGTGCCTCGCTTAGTGTGGGGGTAGAAAAAGTGGGATGGAGGACTAAAGATCTGCTGGAAGATAATCCTCATCACCCGTCCCATGCATTTATTTGTTTTTTTTTAAGAGATCAGGTCTTTAACAAATGAGGTTTGGAGCATTTGGGTGATACAGCGAAGTTTATGAGTGACTGCATTACTAAAGCTGTAACTGGAGTGATTTCATCGTTTATTTTTAGACGCTTTGGATTGAAGCTTGCTAATTGAGGGTGGGGGTGAGAAGGGGAGGTTTGCTTGGAGTTGGGTTAAGTCGAGGTTATCTGTATTTGCCTCAAGCCTGGAAGAGTTGGCAGGAGAATTGACTTAAACTTTGTGAACTTGCACAGGCCTGGCCCTTAACACACTCACACACACGTCCTTGAATGCTTTCTCAGCCTTCCACTCCAGCCAACTTCTTTAACAAGCATACCACAACCCTTTCCAGCCCACGCTGGGAGGATATTAAATCCTTTTTAGCCTAAAACTCCTGTTCCCTCCTCCTCTTTGACTTTCCCATCCACCCCCTGTACGCTCCTGCACACGGCGGGGAGGGACGAGCGCCGTTTGCTCTTATCTCCTTGGCTAGGAGGGTAGTTTCACAATCACTCTGTGTTTCAGTTTTTCACCTACCACAGACTTAATGTATTAAAGTGGGCCAAATCTGGCACTCCTTATCCCCGACAAAGGTTTTATTGAAGTCTTTGGGAACTGTGCCTGGGCCTCTGGGAGATTGCAGGCAGTGGGATTTAAAAGAGGTTTCCACAGTCGCTTGATTTGATTGAAGTTAACTTTTTTTTTTTCCCCAGTCTTAATCAAGACAGTGCTTTCAAGTCTGAAATCACCTCTTATGAAGTTACCTGGGAAGAGGTTTGAAATATCTCAGCTAATGTTTTCACGTCTTGGCGCATTAGTTCCCAGCCATTTCCACTCTTTATTTTTCTGTTTGAAGGCAAACCCTATCAGAGATGCCATTGAATTTACCTTCCCTCTTAGATGTTAGGCTTGGATGGTCTTGGAAGGGGTAGTGACAAGACAAACCAGTATCCTTCTGAAAGGAGAAGTTATGACAGCTTGTTATCGGGTACAACTGGTTGCCTGCCAGGGACGTGATGAAAGAAACAGCCTGACTGATGCTCTGACCTTCCAGCACTAATAAGACCTTGGGGTGGGAGCAGGGGATTTGAACCTCCCTTCCACGCACACGCATAGGTGTGCATTCTCCCACTCTGATGAAAGCGGGCAGCAAGGTAAAATTTTTTTTTTTTTTGAGTTGCTGAGCCACTAGAGTCAAAATAGTGTCCAGGTGAATTGCCAATGAAGAGGGAATTGCTCTGTGGAGTTCTCACCGATAGCCCTGCATGTGTTTGGGCAGGAAATGTTCTCCTGTCCGTAGAGCTCCAAGGGTGCTAGAAAACCCATAGCTGGGAGTCAGCCTGTTACCTGTAGAGCTTTTCTATATTTGTGGTGAAATTATGATAGATATATTTCTTTTAAGACTTCAAAGGAAGAAAATGAAAGGGAAAAATTTCGACTCTGTCAAAACCCACCTAAATACCAACATGTCAGCTCCTGAACAGGGTGTGCAGCGTGTCCTCTGCAGGGAGGTGCTGTTGTAACCCAGAGAAATGTGGAGAATGGTAGTATAGGAGATACACTGGTTTCCAAGAGAGTATGACAATAAAGCCATCTCTAAGAGAGAAAGAAATGGTGAAATTTCTGCTGATGAAGACATTCATTTCTGTCTGAGGCATCATGCATTATAAGGTTATGGGAAGGGCCATGCTAGTGGCATGTTCTTTCACTGTCTGCTTTTTCCCCAATGCTGAGTCCCCAGTGTCTAAGAGCCTTGCTCCCAGGTCAGAGCTGCAGATCTGGCCCTCCTGACGTTTCCAACCTGTGGGCTGCAGCCTTGCCATCTAGGATGGGAGCTCCTTTTCTCTCAGACCTGAAGGCAATCCAAAAATCTGGTGTGATGCTTGTAGCTGGAGAGAAGCTGGAGAGCAAATTACTTCTCGTTGGACTGCGGTGAGGCCACGAACTCATCTAGCATTTAATGAAAGAGTTTGTGGTGGGAGGAGGTGGCAGCAGCAGCTGAGGATTCAGCCCAGCGAAGAGGCCGCAACGTTGCAGCTCTGGCAGGTTGGGGTGATGGCTTCTGTAATTTACTGGTGCCCTATGCATGTGTCTTTTCCACTGACCTTAAAAAAAGGTTTGCCTCTAACTACTGGGTCTCCCAGAAGAAACCACCTTGGTACTTAAGTGTTTTTTCCTATGGAAGCCTTGGTGGGCCCGTCTGCCGTGTGTGCTGACTCCACCCGTCCTCTTGGCATCGCTGTCTTGTCTGCAGCTACTCAGTGACTTGTTCCTGGTAGTGCCTGTCCTCACAGCTCATGGATGAGTGTGTGACTAGAATAGTGCTCCTGGCTACTTACACAGGGGTGTAACTGGAGTTCATGAAGGTCCATTGAATGAAGTTATCAGAACTATACTAGATTTTTTTTTTTTAATGTAGAGACACAATTATTGAATCATTTCTGGACATAAGTGTTGGGTGGTTTTTTGTTTTGGTTTGGGTTTTGTTTACTAATGGGTCTTTCCATAGTGTGTACGTGTAAGAAGGAGCTGGGGCAAATGCCTAACAAATAGCACAAACTAGATGATCTTTAAGGTCCTTTTCAACCCAGGCCATTCTATGATTCTATGAAGAAGTAAAAATATACCTCTTGTGTTAGTTTGGGCTATATTTTTTTTTTTTTTGTGACAATCATACCTATGTCTTTAATCTGTTTGTGGTTTCCTCATGTACTTGCATTGTGCCATTTCATCTCCACAGAAGGTTTTTTGCTGTGTTCAACTTTTTGTTTCAGTTATATTACATTTTTCTTTTTTTCCTACCCCAAAACAAAACTGCTTTGATTTGTCTTTTGTATTTTTTATAGTGGTGGAAATAGAGCTGAATGTGTTGGACTAGTGGTTGAGTTTCTGGTGCTTTTTTTTTTTTTTTTTTAATGACATTGATTTTTGCAGTGTAATTTCTGCAACAATTAACATTCCTCCAGCCTGAGACAAGCTCTAATGGAAGCCTGTCTGTGAGCTGAGAGAGCAGCAGAAGTGGTCTGGGAGCAGAGAGCTTAAACAATGAGGTTAAACAGGTCAAATGAGAAGAAATAGTCAGATGAAAGAAGTGAATAGTACAGGGGATTAGAAGAAGGGATGAAGCTTAATGGCCAGGTTTTGCAGTGAGATTGTTACTTATGCGTAGGTAAATTCTTTGTTTTGACATCAATATTCAGAAGTTTGGTTTTGTCTCTGGAGCTCAGAATGTTGTTTTTGTAGAAATACAAAAACTCTGGTTTCTTGCATATTCTCTTTCCCACATATCTCTGACTTGATGAGATTCTACCATTTTCCGTAGAAGTAGTTCTTTTCAGACTTCTGTTCGTTGAAAAAGAAAATACCTTCAGCTGACAAAGGCAGGTGATGGTTTGCAGTCTGCCTGTTGCTCTCTTGCAGGTGCACACAAACTCAGTTTCAATAGTAAGACACCACAAGTGTTATCAGCTTGTTTGCCCTTTGCCACCTACAAGCAGAGTCCAAAATCAAGATAGAGGAGATGTCACATCGACCTGTGGTTGTCTCTGAAATATTTTTGTCTCTTGACTTCATGAGTTAGTTGTCTTTACCTACTGGGGCAGATTTCTTGTCTGTGGTGGTGAAACCAATTTTTCCATCATACATTAGTACAAATGAATGTTGTGGAAGATCCCTATGACTCTGACTCAGAATTGTTCTGCTGTCTATGGCTTGAAGAAATGGCAATAAGCTAAATGCTTCTGGTACACTTTGTGGCTGAAATACATTAGCAGTGGATTCCAGGAAGGAGCAAAGTTGAAATGTGTATTATATTGATTTCTCTTCCTCTTTATAGATGACTTCCCCATATTTAATAGCAGGGCAAACAGAGTGAGAACTGGATGGTGCAGGCTGGATGGGATTCCTTGCTTTCCTTCGGAGAGGAGCTCTGTCAAGTCTAGTGGAAGTTTTCCGTAAGATGTTCAGGGTTGTTGCTACATATCACCTTCAGTGGGATGTGATGTAATTTCTTTTCTCTAATGAACAGAAGCAAGAATCGTTTGCTTTTCTAAAATTCATTGGGCTTCTGCTGATTTGTGATCCTATGCTAATGGTTTTCTGTTTTGTGCAGAAACATCTTTCCTTGTCTTGTTTTGTGTAGTGATAATGAGTAGTGAGGAAATGGCTTCATAGGTGATAAAGGACGTTATGAAAGTCCTGCTGTGAGTTAACTGTAAGCTAAATTGTGTTCAAATCATCAGCCTTGGGCACAGCTCTCCTGCTGTGTTTCATCCTTCCTTCCTCCATTCTCTGCTTTCTGATAGGCTTTGCAGCCTGGTCTCTGCCAAGAAAGTGTAAAGCATTGGAAGGAAAATGGGAGGTAATTGTGTTTAGTGGCAGGTCAGAAAGGGGGGAAGGGAGAGGGTTTTAATATCAAGAGCCAGCGTAGGTTCTGAATATACACATGCTTTTAAGCTCGTTTCATTAAAATGATTTCCAAAACAATTTCTTCAGAAATATTGTTCACCTTGGCAAAGTACCACGATGCTTTTTTTTTTTGGCAATGTGAGCTCTGGAGGAGCTGATAGTGGGCCCTTTAAATAAACCCTTCTGTCCCCTTCCTATCTCTCTCCTCCCTTTGCCCTCTAAAAAACCAACCGATTAAGGAAAAACCTCAGAACTGCCTATTCTTGCCTTGGTGGTTGGAATAGCTTTTCTGCTGTAGAATATGTTAAGCCCTACCTGCAGTGACCTCTGAGGAGGACATCTCTTGCAGACCTTTGTCTCTCCTGGTGCTCTGGAGTGGTGGTAGGTCCACGTGCACCGCAGCGGGGTGCTCGTCTGCTCCCTTGGCCAAGGTCCTCTTTTGGCAAGGCTGGTGGGCTCCAGCCTGGCCCCCATGCAGTGTGGGGACCATGGTATGGGGTGCCTACCTGGACTTGGAAGCACTCCCAAACCACAGATGCATATATCTAGTGGTGGGGCAGGGTCTGCAAGGAAAAGTTTTTGGAGGCTAAGACCTGTTTCCCCAGCACCTTCTTTGTTCAGGGCTTACTGAGCCATCTCAGAGTAAGTTGGTGCTTTTATGTAGTGTGAGGTAGGAATACCAACTCCGGTCCCAAAAGTGGGGCTGTACCACAGCTCAGGGGCAGAGCAGAGTTGATGTGGCTGTTGGCGGTCCTGGTGCCAAGTCACTGCCCACTCAAAAATCAAGTCATGTTTGATACTAACTTCTAACCTGCCCCATACAGAGCTGCAAACGCACTGCTTCTCCACCTCTCCGCTTGTGGGCTTCTGTGTTGTCAGCATACCACAGCCAGATGCCACCTTTGCTGAAACAAAAGCTGCCTGGCACACGTTTCATGGCTGCAGCACATTGCATCTTGCAACCGAGGGGTGGCTGTCCCTAAATCCCCTTGATGGTATTCTCCCTGGACCATGCATCAGCTTGCCAGGGAAGCTGGTGGGAACCAGAGCATGAGGCTCTGGGTTTCCTCACCAGCTATTTGAATCTGTTATATTTTCTTGAAACATTTTTTGTTCAGCTGATAAGGATTTGTGTGGTGGGGTGTTTTGGTTTTTTGGGTTTTGTGTTTTGTTTTTTTTTTTTTTTGGATGAATGAGATTCTTGTCAGAAAATACCAGTCAGAGTTGGGAAAGGAGTTCAATAGAAGTATATTGTTATAATAATACCAGAGAAAATTTCCAAGCATGATCTGAATGCAAGTCTTGATTTCTTTTGCTACGGGTCAGAGGAGTGTAAACGGCCCCTTTCATCTGTGTAGTGTTAGATTCTGAGACAGAAATGCTTGGTATGTAATATTTGATATTTTATTTTAACTATTTTTCTGCTGAGAAGAAAGATTCAGTGTCCACTTTTGAAATAATATAATGGCTGGTCCAGTCTCAGAAGTTACAAGGCTCTCAGCAGTTAAAGGCTCCAACCTTTCAACTCTGACAACTTCTACTCTAGCTATGTAGTTGTAGCAGAAGGTGAGATTCGGGATGGTGTAGGTTAAGTAGAATTTGATATATTAAGTAAGGCAAGAGGCACTGTAGAGGATTCATTTCAATTGTGATGGTTTTCAATGGGAAGAAAAGGAAATTTACTTAGTTTTTAAGTCTACAGTGAACACAGCTGGAGCCTTAGTATCCAGGGACTTTGCTGAATATTTTATATCATATATTATACAAAAGTGATCTATTAAATAAACATTGGACAAGAAGTTTGGAGTAATGCAGGGCAACTTCCTTAAAACTGTCGAAATGTGGAACATGTTCCTATTTGCATGTTGTTGACTTTTACCCCACAGAGTAGGTTGGCTATGGTAAAAACTTACATCCAAAACTTGTTTGCTGTTCTGAACTTGGTGGCGTCTTCCTGAGGTCAAGACATTTTAATGATTTTTATACTTTTTATTTTAAAAGAATGATAGTTGAAGATAAGCCAGATTTATTCTTCCTATGCAAACAAATGCGATTAAGCTCCTCAGTTTAGCTTATTTCTGAGTAGTTGCTAATTCTTTCTTTCAGGGCTAGCTTGCAGTTTGTCTTGCATTAAATATATGGACTCATTCATTGCCAGAATTAATTACACCTAAAAGGAAAGTACATAGCTAAAAGGAAGCGGTTGAAGCATTGGAAGTGATTTCCTTTATAAAATTTGACCACTTGAAACAATCAATAATGCCTGAAAGCAAATGTGCCATGGTTTTGTTCCTATGGTCACTACTTTTCTCGGTGTACATTAATTAATATATTTTTTTTTTACAGAAAGAGAACTTCAAAAGTGCAATAGATTATTTTCATAATTATTTTTTGGCTTTGGTTTTCTCTGTGTTCAAAAATTAATGTAAAAGAGATTAAATTATGTATATTATAAGCAAGGCTGCTTGTGTGAGCAGTTTGGAGCAAGATGTTCTGATAGTTTGTACTCCGAGTCATGATACAGGTACAACTTGGCAGAATAAGGGAGAATCAAAGAAGTGTCAGTCTTGATAGTGTTCAGTGGAAGGATTTAAGAGCGTGGACATTCATGGAGGGAATGTGATATTATTTTATCTTTGATGATATTTCCTTTACCATGTGCCCTGTTCATCGATAGTCATTATTCAAATCATACCTAGAATATAATATAAAATATTTAAAAAACAAACCGAAAACCACAACAGAAGTTTAGCTAGCAAGTTGTGGAAGCTGTGCCAACGCTTCCCCAGACACAGGGGTGCTAGGTTTTAATTTGAAAGGAGCAAACTTCCAAGTTATACTCCCAGGTTTGTATTCTGAAAGATTTAGTGACCTGCACTTGGTGAACTTTCATGTGAAGATAGAATTAAAATTTTTTTCAGTCTCTTTTTTAGAATTTAAATGAAATTTCAGATGACAGGCGTGCTTTACAGTTAATTAGATTTACAGTTAATTTTCAGGGAATGTGTGTATTTTCATGTGTATTGTGGTTGTATTAAAAATAAGGGATTTTCATGTCAAGAAGAAAATGAGCAAAAAGAAAATAGATCACCTCTTTCTATTTTGAGTTGATTCCGATGCAACACAAATTAATGCAAAGTTTTTGTGCTTTAAGAGGTCGGATGGGCAGTTCAGGGCTGTGACCAGCAATGAAGTGGCAGATAAGCCAAGTTATGTAATTACTTATATCTGCATAACAGCCCAACTTAAAAATAGTGAACTGTTAAGAAATCGTTTCTTCAGCCTGCTGGGCATGCGTACCTGTCTTTCTGCTTTGAGCTTCCCCTGGAGAAACCCAGGAGAAGCAAAACTCTTCCCGCACAGCTGCAGTTGAATAAGTGAGACTGCACTGGTGCCAGCTAGGAGGTCTGGAGCCCCTTGCATGGGGTAGGGCGAGAGTCCCGGGATGGGATTGTCTCAGGGCTGAGTTTCAGCTTTCTTGTTCATCCCGTACCCTAATTTCATGTTGACCTCTGAGCTGAGAGCATAAATAACAGGCATCTTCTCTTTGCTCCTACGGGAGATGGCACAAGGTGATCTTGGTGCTACTGCTCCTCTGTGATAGGGGATGAAGGGATAAATGAATGGTTTCCTGCTGCTGCTGTTCCATCCTCCAGTGAGGGATGATAGTGGTCACAGCATGAAATAGGGCAGGGAGGGTGACTGTCACAGTGTATAAGGGCTTTGGATTGATGTGACCTAGATTTATATGGTTTGCCTCCTCCCCTATTGTATTTCTTGATGCAGAGGGGAGATTCAGAACATCTTCTCTCCTGAGGTGCCTATGGCTCATGTCGTGTATGGTCTTTCTTAAGAAAGGGAGCCCTGAAACCTCGCTCCCTGCGCCCCCAAAAGCGAGCTGTGGCTGCGTTGGATAGGGTTTAAATAGGTATAAGCAAATAGGAATGACCTTTCTAAGGTCCTGAGGCTAAATTTGCCACTTCTTTGGTGGTATCCTTGGAAGCAATACAGCCAAACTCTAGGTCATATCAGCATCGTGTTGACAGAACGAGATGATTTCACGTGTTAAAATAGTGGTTGAAAGATCATTATGACAGTTGTGGGAGCAATCTTTTGGGAATCCTTTTGGTTGTGGGGGCAGGCGTAACATTTTGTGTAGGAGGGAAGAATGTCAGGAGTGATTTCTAGAAGTATATTTGCATTTCCAGGAAAACCTCACCTCCACTTGATCTTTAACTTAACCTTATTTCCCAGTGGGTTTAGATGGTGCTCTTCATCTTCCTCCTCCCTCTTCCTTCGTTCTCTGTGTGTCTGTGTGAATGCACATGGGTGTTTCTTCAGAAGTGCTGTGTTAAATAGCAATCAGCGTGTACCTTCTGTACCTGAAGGCATTTAATTTGCGCATCTGAACTGATGTCTGTGTTTTATTTGGTCCGTTTCTCTCCTCCTCTCTTTCCTTGTGTCCTCCCAAGTGCTAGGAAGATTCTGCATTATTATTTTTTTTTTCTGCTATGTACATTTGACAAAAGTGTTTCAGATGACTTTGGCAGGCTTTTGAAAAGGAGGATTTGGCTTCTGTGGCTATTCTATTTTTTTTTTTTTTTTTTCCCATACAGATAGAAGTATTAAAAGGTACTTACTGTTGGTTGCCTGGATAGTAGAGCTTATGCAGAGAAGGGGATTTTCTCTTCAGTATCTCAGCCGTGTATCTTGGTTTAATTATTCAGTTAGTCAGCTGCTGCATGAAATATAAGCACGTGGTTGCCTAAAAAAATGAAGTATTCTAGCTGGCCATCTCGAATCTTAAATAAAGATTGTGTTGTTTTGAATGTGTTAAAAATAACAGAAATTTCTTTTCCTGCTTGCAGAGATTATGATAAACCTTAAATCAGATCATTCAGAATGAGATACCTGAAACCAGGCAGACTTTCAGACACAAGTTTCTTAGAGAAAGGGAAGATACATTGCGATTATCTAATGTATTTTCATGAACTCCTGTCTTGTAAGAGTATATAAGGAAATGTACTACGGTTGATTTGTGTGTGCAGGGTTGCTTGCACAAAAACGAGGCAAATACTGTGGCCGGTAGTTTGCTGCTAGAATTTAGGACCGATTCAAAAAATCCAGGTACCTTTTGGTTTCAGTGGGTCCAACTTGAGTATGAACCTCCAAGTCCGCTCATTAAAGAACCCATCTCTGTTTTGGTGCCCATCCATTTTTATTTTTAGCTCTTGAGCAACAAAGCATGCATTTCGAGTGATTGCTATCTGAGACTTTCCTTGTTCACACCAGCTGCTGGCAGATTTTGAGGTGTGTGTGTCTCTGTGTGTTTGAAGACGATATCACAGATATTGGTGACAGCTGGGCTTTGAAATGTTCTTGGCAGCCAGCACAAAGTGCAGGGGGAGAGAGTCATTATGAACATTTATAGACCATAGTTATTTTACATGTTAATCTTTTAATAATGAGCCCTTCTATAGGAGCTGGAGAATATAGAGGGCTTCCTCACGAGCCACAAAAAGAGATCCAGTCATTACAGTCAAGGATCAAAGCAGCTTTTTTATGATGCAAGATTAGATTAATCAATGAGGCTTAGGTTTTGTCTTTTTTTGTGGCTGTCACAGGTGTCCAAACTTGTGTGATTTCCCCTCACACAGGCTTCCATGGGTATCTTCCCAAGTGAGAAAACATGAGGCTGTACGTTTTGAAGGTTCACATGATGAAGCTCGGGGATATTTTCTCCATTACTAGTTTAAAGTACAATGCATTCCTCAGCAAGGCAATTGAATACAACATTTTGTGTTTAGTCACATACCATCAAATAAGTTCCTAATAGGAAGGGATTTGTGTTTGTAGATGCTGTATCTGCTTCGGGTATAAACTGAACCACCAGGAGTCTGTGAAGGCAAAGCTCTCCAAGCCCTGCACAGCTACTCTGGACATGTTTCCAGCATGTGCAGAGGACATTACACTGTATATCCATCATGATTATATAAAAACTGATTGCAAGCTCCCAAACCAGCTATTTGCATAAACCACAGAATTGATGGATTGTCAAACCTCAGCTGTAACCCTCACGGCATTGTGTGTGTCTGTGTGCATGGTCAAAATGCTCTACCTGTGCTTTTTGGGGGTGTTTCTTAGTCTGTGCTATAGAACCTTTCCATGTGAGCTGGTGACCATTCCCTGTGAGGCCTTAATCCAATACTGGGTGTTAATCTTGCACCCACCTTGCCCCTCCCTATACCCCTCCCCCACCTTTTTTTTTTTTTCCCCTTTACATAAAGGCTTCTAATTTCCATTATTTTAACTCTCAAGCTTTTAATTTTGAGAAGGATCATGCTGTCTAGGTAGCCAAGATCTCAACTGTCCTGACTTTGATCAACCCCAGTGTCTTGTATTCATATTGTTAAAAAAAAGCAAAGATGCCCTTAGCATTCATATATATATAACAAAAGTTTCTTGCTGTCAAAATGTCCTATGTTTTACCCTCCTCAGGATTTTCAGAACATTTTGCAAAAGTGAGCTTTTGTTGGACTTTTTGAGTGTTGGAAGTATCTGTAATGATGTTCACTGGCTTGAATCTCTGGATGCAACAAATCCACTAGGACTCGGCATCTTTAGTTCATGCTGCATGGTTCAGCGTTACAGATGTGCACTTTCAAATTTTGTGATTTCAGACTGGAACATCTGCTTATGTTGATTTTCTTTCAAGGTATAGAAGTGGATGCTACACACACCCTCACGCATGCACACACAAACGCACAGAGTGTAATTGAGAGCACAGATACTTATAAAAATGCTATATAAAATGAAGTATAAACTTATGAATAAGAAATAAATGGCATGAGAACATACTTACATAAGTGATGCACAAATACGGAGCTTTCTGTACTCAATCCTAGCTAGTGTGTTGGCTCTTTTATTACTGTTTACTTAGTAAGGCTTAAGTCTTGGTCTTGCCTTTAGCTGTTAAAACTGCAATTGTGATCTTGCTGTAGCCTGTGTTCCCAAGATGGGCAGGAGTTACAGTGCAGCAGAAGGCACAGTGTGAGGGTGGTGCTGGAAGGCTGCCCGCAGGGCTCTGCAGCGGTACGGGGGCATCACCCACTGCTGCTGCTGCCCAGAACCTTTGTCCTGTGTTTGGAGCCAATTTGGGAAAATAACTAAAAGCCACTGAAAGCCAGCGACTGCAGAGAACAAGAAAACATGCTTCCGAGGCTGGATTTGTCTTCTGTTGACACAATTTGGTTTCCTTTTGCAGCACTAAAGTTCAATCAATTTTCTTTCTGAAGGCTGTGTTTTAAGAGCCCGTTCCAGGTTGTGTTTCTGCTCAAGAAAGTTTTTAGTAAGGAAGCATCCTGACAGAAATTTTGGGCTTCTTCCAGTAACTGAAGAGTTTGTGGTGACTAACTGGGATTTAGTGTAACTGAACAGGAAAAATACTGAAATATAGCACTAAGCAGTTGTATAAAAGCATTGTGTTTTTTGTCATCTTACAGTCATTTGACCTTGAATTAGAGCAGTGGCTTTGACTTGAGTGTCTGCAAGACATAATAGAATATGAGCTAATTGTTCTAAAGCACCTATTATATTTGTTTTTTTTTTCAGTGCATAACGTAAAGTTACTAAGTGCTCATGTCCTGTTCTTGTTTGCTTTGTTTCAGGCTTGAGTCAGCGCAAGGATTTACACTCCTGAAGTAGGAGTGTGAATGGGATTGAAGGATTTACATGGAGGATTGTGAGTTCCCTTTCTTCCTGCTCCAGGGAAGACAGGTGAGTGAATTATGGGATAATTTGTAATTAACTCTGTCCTTAATTCAGAAGGTCTTTAGTCAAAACAGGAAGATACAAATCAGGTGGTGGTATGTAAGAATGGAAGAAATTTCAGATGCTGAAGCCACACCTCTTAATTACAAGCACCAGTCTTCAGAGTTTTCTGTTCCTGTTCAGTAATAAGAGGTTGTAAAACATTGTGTGAGGTTTCTATAGGTTGTTGGGGCCCCTCTTCCTCCCTCCTGATATAGAACTTTTTCTATTTGGAAGGTATAGAAATCTGAACTGACAAAAGGATTTTAACCTTTCTTGAAGCAGATCTGAGTAAAGCTGCAACTGGAGAAGAGCTCGAGGTGGAGCTTGATGAGGCCCCTGAATGTATTTGTTAGTGGAACGCACTGGTCAGCATCAGCACCAGATGTGTCCGCACTGCATCTGGGCTGCGCGTGAAGCCTCTTAGAGCGGAGCTGACGTGGGACTCGTTTCCAGTGGTTGGGTTTCTCCCTGCCTCTCTCCCTCACTCCTTCGCTGCCCTCAGAGGGGAAGAGAGAAACTGGGATCCAAACTGGGCAAGGGGATTGATGGCAGTTCACTTCAGGCTTGCTTTCTTTGGCTCGAGCTGTAGATACATGGGGCCATCCTTAGGAAAGGGCACATGATCTTTTTGTGGAAATTAGATCTTGACGTTATTTCTTCCAACTTTAGGAGTACCTAGCATATACCACCTTCAGGTACTGACCAGTGAGTAAGATCTGTGCTTCTTGGTGTGATGTCTTCAAAGTAAGTAGATCTAATTCCTGTTGAAAGAGCACAAAGTGTTGGAGCCCTGGCTTTTGGCAGGGGATTCTGGCTTCTGCATCTATCCAGGCACATGAGGAGTGTGTGTGTGGTCCTGTCTAGCTACTGATGCTGAGCAGTGCATAACAGGACAAGCTTTTGATTGCAGGTGTTGCTGACCAGACAGCCCTTGCACCAAGCTGCAACACAAGAATAGTTATGAACCAGTAAAAATGAGCTGGAACACTGGCAGAGTAGCAATAGTTTTTTGTTATTAATTTAAACCTTCTTGTAGTTTAGGTTCATTTTGTCTATTTACACCATGTGCAGGGCTGAAAATGGAGGTTGCACCATCCGGGGCAGCTTGGGGTGACCTCCTGAGTCTTCCCCTTACATGCTTGAGGGCAGGCAATGTGCAAAAAAAAAAAAAAAAAAGAAAAAAAGGGGGATGTGGACAGGACTCTTTGTCTTTGTCAGCTTCAGAGGGCCAGAACTGAGACGTTTCCACACTGCCTACAACCCTGCAGCCCATGGGAAGTACCTCGGGTGGTGTAGGAAGACCATGACATTATTGCATCAAAGGTGTCCAGGAGGAAGTCTGAGGCTTTGCCTGAGGCAGGAATTTCGAGCAGCAGGTGCTGGTGGATGTTGGGGAGGTAGACAGTGAAGTGGAGCAGGCAGCAGTGAGTATGGGAACAAATGGCAGTAGTAACTGGTGTGGCTTCTCCAGAACAAAGAGTAGGATGAAAGCATGCAGTAGAGAGTGAAGTAGGTGGGAATATTTCTGTTGAACCGTGTAGACCAAACATTTTTCTGCAGAGATGGGATGGTAGTGGGAGAGGAGGTATCTGCATCAGGAATGACACAGTGGTAACGTTCAATTTCCAGGTTTCTCATTTTTGGTCACCAGTATAATGTGAATGGCAGCTCTTATTGGAGGGAGGAAAAATCAACTTTCCTCAGCGAGGAAATGAAAAAACTCACTGGATTTGCTTGCATGCACAAAGAATGCTTTAATGTAAGTGTGGGAAAGCAATGGAAACATTTTGATAGTGCTTTCTGTGTTTTCTGTTTTTCAAAGAGGTGGCTGCTTGTGGTCACACAACTGAGTAACCCATGAGCCTACAAACCCACACCTGAGTGTCTTGTGGTGCTTTCTAAAACTGTGCTCTGTTTTTTCCTGTCTTTCATATACTGGCTTGCTTAGAAACAAAAATATGTTTAAAAAATTTATTTTGAAGTTTGTCATAAGGAAGTCTAGTTCCATGCTGGCCTGCATATTCACTGCTGAGGGTAAGACAAAAATGGTTGTGAATGCTTTAATGATTTGGACTTTGCACTGGGATGTCACTTGGTGAGATGTGGCTCCTGCCTGAAACCAGAGCAGGTCTGAAGCTGCCCGAATAGCTCATAAACTGGCATAGTCTCTCAAAACAGCCATCAGCTTGGCAAGGTGTAGAGCACTCTCTGCTTGTGGTTGTATTCGGTTTTACCTTTGCCTGCTTTTTCCTTTGGCTACAACTGTGCTTGCGAAGTGTTTGTGGTACGGTATTGATTTTATCAGGAGGAGACTGGAGGTGCCAAACATACGCCAGAGAAGTAGTCGTTACCCTGCTCTGTCCTCATGCAGTCCCTATGTGGTGTCACATGGAGCTGGAAGTCTCCTATTTTAGCAGTTCCTTAAATATGTCGATAACGTTTGCTTCCAGTGGGTCATTACGTTTTTCTGGACATCTCATTTTCTTCCTCTTTCATCCTTGGTTTGGGTCAGTCTGAGGGCTTTGAGCTTGTCCTGGTTTCCCAGGCACCTGGCAGTGGTAAGAGGGAGATGGTGATGGTTGAGCTGTAGAATAGGTGGGTCTGGGATTTTCAGTGCCACGGCACAGCAGAGATCCTGTCCTGTTGTAGGGACCCTGACATTTCAGGGAGCATTGCACTTAGGCTGTGTGTGCTCCCACCAAAGCAATCTGGCTGCACGTCTGGAGGCTTCCTCTGCTGGAAGCAAGGATTGGAAACCTCCCTTCATGCCTAGGAGCATTTCCAGTCCTGGATGTGCTAGTTAAGGAGCTTATTCTCCATAGGGATTGCCTGGCCTTGGTGCTCGGTGCCTGTTTCTAACCCTGTACATTCATTATTATTATTTTTCCCCCCAAAACCTCTCAAAATATAGGTGGAACAGGCATTCCATTGTATCTGTAAAGATGCTGACCTAGCATCAAATGTAAGAGTATGATGAAGTGATAAATGTTTCAAGCCCCTGGCCTTTTATCTCTGGTGTTTTGTTTTTTTTTTTTTTTTTTTTTGGTTTTTTTCTTTTTAAATGCTTCTCAAACTTAAGTGATTGAAAAGCTTTCCAGATCTGATAACTGCAAAGATTTCAAGTGAAACTTTTGGCTCCTATCCCAGCATGAGATCATACAAAGTGATATTAGCTGAATTTGTACCAGAGTTTGAAAAGAAAATGAAAACACATTACTGTTAGTCTCTCTCAGCTATTTTCAGCTCTGCCAGGCAAATGCTTTCTCATTGGTTAACTTCTGTGTACCATTTTAAAGATTTCCAAACACGTGTGTATATATATACATTTTTCTCCACTAATAGCGTGTTTAATTTATACTCTTTTGATCTATTATCCTTGCTAGCAAGATTCATTGTTTTTTGGGTTTTTTTTTTAATATAGGTTTTAAAATCTGGTGTTGCTGAGAAAACTCACTATAGGAGAAATGATGTACTGAAGTCCTGTTTCTATTTCAGAATTACCTTAAAACAAAATAGAGCTGGGATATCTCTTCTTCAACCTGTCTTTGTGTCTGGTTGCTGTGACAGGCGTCAGGGAGAGCAATGGTCTTGTGCCCATGTGTGTACCCAGCAAGGGTAAAAGTCTGTCAACTGCGTGTGTTTTGTGGGTTTCCTGTCTACAAGTAAAATAAGATAAATAATGCCTTAAGTTGGGCCTTTAGATTGCTGAACTTCAAGGTTGCAAAACCAAGCAATTGGAGGCTAGAAAATTCTACAATTAAAACTGCTCATTCATCCTCTTGGTAAATATTAATTCTGATTGCCTTTAATTAGAGGATTGCGTAGTTTGGTGTGGTGTTTTTTTTTTTTTTTTTTTTTTCCCCTACAAGGCCTGCATATCGTTCATCGCACAGCATGGCTAATGCTTAATGAGTGGGTAGGTTGTTGATGTTTTGTTTCTCACCATTTCTTGTATGGCCTTATTTACTGCGTGGTTGGCAGATGGTGCACTGAATACAGCACTACTCATTTCCTCATGGAGGTTTTAACGGCATTAACACCATAAAGAGCTACTTCACTGCGTATTTTTTTCAGGGAATCTTCGTCAGGAATGCAAAAGAAGATATACATGTATATTTAACCAAACTCTGAGCCTTGACTGTTAATTTTCTGGGGTGAGATGATTACAGCACAGTTGCCTTGATGGAATTCTTTAGTGGAGGAACTAGCAGTTCTCTGTCCCCAACTCTTCTTTCTGTAGCAGCGGACAACGGTGGGTTGAAGCTCACGCTAGGTCACGAAGTATCCCCAATACAGAAGGAATTTGGGCATGTTGTAAACAGCTATAGCTTCTCTCCACCCACCAGTCTTCCTGTCGTTGATTGTACGTAGGTACATAGACTTGCCCTATTGGAAATCCTCTTCTGTAATCAAAGGTAACCATGCAGCAGATATTTTGTCCAACAAGCTTAGAGTACTCGCTCAGCAACCCACTCTCCAGAATTTGGTGCATAGTTAAGACCTGATTGAAACAAGCAAAGCTTTGAAAGCTCCAATAAGCTACAGGAAGAGAACACTCTTCATCTGGTTTCTGTCGTTGAGATTGTAAGCTCTTCAGGCTGGAGACTGCGCTTTCCCATATGTCAATAAAGCATTTCAAGCACTACATTAGTATAAACACCAGTGGATGAGGTCATCATATATCAAACAACATAATTAAATCAGTGCTTCTGCACTGACACAGTGAGTCTGTGTCCCATTACGGCTGCCTCCGAGGTCACACTGCAGCCTTGAAGATCATGTACGAACTCGAACGTTGTAAGAGCCCTCACGGAAACATTTGCTTTGAAGTTGCTGCTATTCATTTAGAAACCAATCCTCAGAAAAAGGCACTTTTGTAAAATGTGGTCCTATTTTGAAAAAGCCGTGTAAAAGGGAAGCATTTATCGTTGATTTTTGTCCTAAATTGCCATGCGTGAATGTCATCCCGCAGCCGCTGATCACATGGTTGTGATGGGATTACTTGATTGATTAGAGGTCTGAAAGCAATGGAGTGGATGATGAGTGATGGAGAAAGGGATCCCATTTCTCAGAGGGGAACATAAGCTTGAAGTGGTGCCTGCCAAGTAACCAGACTTTGGGCATGAAACTCTGGCAGTTTTGGAATTTAGGTGATGATTACTTTTGCCTGCTACTTTAAAGTGCACTCACTTTAAAACAATATAGGAAAATATTTTAAGGAAGATCCTCCTTCCCTCTTTCACAGTTCTGGTACCCGCACTTTAAATCTTGTGATATATCAGCACCTACATGTGTTTTAGTGCAGTAGATCCTTCTGTGTGTTTTACAGGGAAGCGGGCTACTGGTTGTGTCTGAGCAATAAGGTACTTTGAAATCTGAAGTAATAATCGTAGATACGCACGTAAGCCTTGTGCCTCACCAAGTATGATTCCTTAGGCATGAGTTATTGCTTACCTATGCCATAATTACTGTACACATGTAGCTACAGGAATATGCCCATATGGTTTTCCTACTGTAAACTTTCAGGTGACTTGCTAATCTAGGGCACTATTCAGAAAAAAGGGCTGGTCTGAGATCTTAATAATTACAAACTTCAGCATTAAGGCTTTCCCAGATCCACTTGAAATCAGGTTACATTCATATTCTGTCTTGTTTTTTGAATAGCAGCCCGACAGCGTGCAAAGCTGTGATGTTGTTGCTTGATCTACTCTCTCCAAACCTTGCTGGCAAGGGAAAAAGAGGGAAAGATATTTAGGGCTTATATTCTCTTTGCAATAAATGATGGAGATTAATTTTTATTTATTTCCATTTTTGTTTTTTTTTTCTTCTTTCTTTTTTTTTTTTTCTTCTTTTAACCCGGAGGTTTCCTGAATTAATTTGTATTAACTGATGAATTTGCTGGAGCAATGCATGTTCTTCCTCCCTAATATTTATCTGTTTGTCCCTAGCACTTTTCCTCAGTCCCAGTAATGATGGCACAGAACGGTGAGTCAATGCCATGTGTTATGGGCTGCTGTTTGCTAAATTTGAGCCTGGATGCAGGAAAATGAAGCAAAAGCAAAGGTGGCTCTTCAATGTTCTGCAGGACAGGTGCATTCCAGAAATCAAACATAAAAGCAAAGTTGAGCAGCGTACCCCAATAGTCCCACTGAAGGTTGAGGGCATCTGTCAGCTGGGGCTGCCTCTGGGACTCCTCTGCTCTCCGGAGCACTTCCACCAACCTGCTGCTGCAAAGGTAGGAGGTGGGAGATGACGATGAGGAAGGACTTGCTGGGTCCTGCTGGAGGTAGCTGGCTGCTGGGAAGAGCAGCCCTCCTGCCAGGGTAGGAAAGCTGTGGGAGGGCAGGGAAGGCTACTTGCCCCCAGGCCTAGAGCAGGAAATCACCTGGCTCCTGCTCAGCTACTGAAACAGCAGCAAGGTGAAAAGTCTGTTATCCTGCCCGAAGATGGGTGCCTTCATGTGGTTTTGGGGTGCTACAGAGCAGTCAGTTCTCTTGTGCTTGGTCAGCTCTTGAGAGCCCTGCTGTTCCTCGCCTTTCCTTGTTTTCCTCTTCAGTAACAGCATCTGAGCACGGGTTAAAAAAAAAAAAAAAGATCATTGGCAGGCAACAGAAGTATGGGATGCTCAATACTAAATTTTCCAGTGTCTTCAAAAAGGGCTTTCATTTTATTATGTTTTCTTGATGGCTTGATTGTTGACTGGTTAGGCACTTGGTCAACCTCCTAATAAAAAGAATAGACACTTTTATTGGTTTTACATCCTTTTGTTTTGAGTCCCTGTTCATGTTCTCTTATTTTGCTGTGATTCTTTTTTTCTAAAATAGAGTAAAACAAAAGTGGTAAACCCTAATTTAGAAGTGTTAGCGAGAGCTGGCTCACTCCAGTAAGGGTCATCCAGGCTTTGCTGGTTCTTTATTATAATCTACAGCACTGTGGTTTATCCTCTCCAAATATTCCTCTTCTGTTATACTTGCCATCATCTCTGTGCAGATGATAACTTTAATACTTGCAAATGACCTAAATAGAACAAAAAGCAAGCCAGAAAAACTCTAAAAACATACCCCTATGAGAAGACAAGGGCAATACTGGAAAACTTGCTCTTCTTAGGACAAGTGTGAGCAAGTGTTGGATGTAAAGAAAAAAAATTTATTTTTTTTTCCCCTTGCTACAGGGGCACAATTCTCATTTCTGATTGCAGTCGTCTAGGCAAGCTCAGGTGTGTTGAACAGCAGGGCTGATTTGCTCCTGCACAGCATACTGTGCCTCCGATACGAAGCGATATACAGCTTTTTAACCAGGAGCCAGCTGGGAGCACAAGCAGAGCAAGCTCAGGTCTGTCTGTACCTGCCTGCCTACAGAGAGCCTCAGAAGAAAGCAAACACACCCATTTTCTCCTTATTACAGCATGACACCAGAGGCAAATGCTCTAATTACATTTGCAGTTAGCAGCAGTTTGCTGTAACCGCTGGAAATTTTGGTCATGTTAAGACTTCCTGATGGTGGGAGAGAGGCTCAGAGAAGCCAATTAGCCCAAACAAGGGCTAGTGCATAGTTGGCTATAGCAGCCTGGCCCCCGCCTTCCATATGTTTTGTTAAGGCATCACCTATGGCACTTTGTACCAGGAAAATTGCTAAATTACTTAAGAGAAAAAGTGACTAATGCTGTATAGTGGAGGAGCTCAGGTCTGTCTTGTGTTGAAAGAGGTACTGGTCACATCCCAGTTTCTGCTAGGCTGGGAGGGGGAAAGGTGCTTGCCCAGGCTCAAAACAGCCTTGCTGCTTCTGCCTCTTTCCTGGTGCCTTGTTTCTCGTCGGTCTGGCATATTTGGGAAAAACTGGAAACTCAGATAACAAGGATGGTAAGATTAAGAAATATGCATTTTAATAAGGACATTAGAGATTGCTTTGCATCTCTTACAACTAGAGAAATAAATACTTGGAAAAAGGAATAGTTTTCTGAGAGGGTCACAATTGTTGCCTTCTCAGTCCCGGTGTTCGTTGGCTTTGGCTAGCTATCCTGATAGCTACTCAAATGCTGTGCCGGGTTACTGTTGTCTTTCTTTTATGAGCTAGATGGTTGCAAATCTCTTCCTTCCAAACATTCATTTGCTATCCTGCACTGTGCTGTTTCCACCACCGCATCCAGACCAAGGAAGAATGCCCAATTAATGTCCTTTCTGGGATGGGAGGACCTGATCATTTGGGAGCTGTCAGAAGAGGCACAATCTGGCATGTAACTAACTTTTCCTTTCTAGAAGGGTGCTTTTCTCTTGGGCAGGCTGTGCATAAAGCTGCGGGTCTGGCTGTACTCTCTCCATTGAGCACCGTTTAGCAGTCTGTGTTAGGGACAGAGCAGCAGAATGTCACCGAGTTGATGGGGTCATATTTACTTGGAGCCCCTGCTTCCTGTCGCACTATATTTGACCTGACATAAGCAGCTGACATAACATCACCATGGGTGTTGCCAGTGTTTTTGTCTTTTAATATTAAATTTGGGAAAAAAATAATAAATGTTTTATTTTCAAAAGGAAAGAGAAAACCCCAAAGGATCTTGGCTGGCTCTGCATGCCCTGTAGGTATGTCTGGTTGTTTCTGATGAGTGAGGTGCTGTCCTCCTGTTTACCTCTCCCAAAGGAAGTGTCTGTTGACATAGTCTGTGTTTCAGTCATCTTTATTATACAGCTCTCTGGGAAGCCTTTAGGGCAAGCTAAGCCAGCCCTAAAAGCAGCTTCTTGGTCACAAAGAGAGAGGAGCCCAACCAGACTCCCACAGTTTGTATTTCTTTACTTGGAGAGATCTGTGCCCTGATAACCTCAGACCCCAAAGCAGCTGAAGTCAGCTTTATTTGGAGTGGTGCAAGAGGTGTGGTAAGGAATTGGCTGGATGGCTGCACTCAG
>NW_010102597.1:0-8841 GCF_000699245.1 Pterocles gutturalis
CAAACCATTCTATGATTCTATGATTACATGTCCTTTGAGTGACTATCAATTAGGCTAGTAAATCAGAATATTGCTGGTCCTGCTTCACTAATTGAGTTACTTTGGTAAACTGAAATTGGTTATTTCGGAGTGGCATACACTTAAACACTTCTACTGTTATCAATCAGAACAGTAACCATTTAAACTCACCTGACAAATCTGGTGTGATTAGTTTCTTATGCTTTTTCAGAGCAATACTTTCCCATTAAGGTATAGGTTACATGCATACTAGGAAAGGTACGCTGTACACATTTTTTTTTTTTTTAAAGTAAAGCAAAAAAAGGCTTGTTGCACAGTGTGTAAATGTAAGAAATATTTTTTGGGCTTATGAGAAGTGTACAATTGGTTTTGAAATTCTTGGAAGCAGTACACAAGCACATTTTAGGAAGCAAGAGCTTAAAGGGGATTCCTGGTTGTTCTGCATTGCGCATGCACGTAGTAAAACAGTCCTTTCTGTGGTTTTCTTCCATCAGAGGAGGTCTGGGTGCCAGGCTCTGTGGTACAGGAGCACTGACACGATACTTGCTGTCATTTGCCTTCCTACAGGAACAAGGGCAACTTCAGGTGGCCAAAATGTGAGGTATAGAAAGTTCTGTCTAGTTTTTGAATGTTAAGGGTTTGTGAGATACCAGAGACTTGTATAAGAAAGTGCTTCATGTCTTATTAATGGTGAGGAAAGCTACACTGATGCCTTGGTTGTCACGATGCTTAGCTGATGGGTAGAAGTTAATAGGAACACTTAAACTTTGCAAACTGTAGTTTTCATGAAAAGGGAGTTCCAAAAGCTTTTTTTATAGCACTATTTGAATATACATGGTTATTACTTGCAGTCCTTTCTGAACTGCTGTGTTGTCCTGTGAGACTGAAAAGCACAAACATGATAAGTTGTGTCTTAGTTGAAAAAAATGAGGTAATATCACTTTATATGGTACTTGAGGGATATGCTATTAAAATAGCGTGTAAAGACTTTGGCATGAAATATCTTATTTAAAATAAAGCAGCTGAAATGTTTCCAATTGAAGATGAAGTGAATGTTCGAGTAGTTGAAAAGATAAAAACAAAGAATGCAGTTAGTGTAAAAACGGAAGACTGTTTGTCTAGATCATCTTTCAGACTCATTAAACAGCCGTAAGTGATTTAAATACAAATTAGAAAGCTGCACATCATGTTGCAGCCTACTCATGTAGGCTGAGCTCATCAGAAGCTCCTTTTGTTCCTCCATTTCCTTCCACCTTACTTTCCCTGCCGATGCCAGCAGCACTGCTTTACCCCATTCAGTAGGGCTCTGTTGGAGGCAACACCTGTGCAAGGGTCTCTGTTACTGTTGGCTCCTTTCGTACTGCTGATCCTGTTCCTTGCTTCTCTGCCCTTTGAACCTCCATATAACCCTGCATTCCCTTGCACATGTTGGGGACTGTGGTCTGCCTTCTGATCTTCCTTTTTTTCATATGATTCTTTCCTGTTTGTCTTGGATGTTGATAGCCTAAACAATCTAAATAATATGGAAAACAAGGGGATTGCAGGATAGGGAGATTTTATGCTGGAAAGCATTTTGCTTCTGTCCGCTAGTTTTTAATCTATAAATAATTGCTTGTTCGGCGTATCGCATGCTGTGGACTCCATGTCGCTTACATGCCTCTAGCAGGTTCTAGTTTTCACCAAGACTGACGAGGCTCTTCTGATACACAGAACTTTCCCCCAGATTTCTGGAATTCATTGAGTGCGTTTGTTATTAGGTAACAGATCGTTGTCAAGTTAAGTGTATAAATCCTTGACTTGTTTGTAAAATATTCCACTGCAAATATTAGAGAATATAATTAACTGATCTATCTTTTTTAGGAGCAATGGATGAGCTTCATAGCCTGGACCCAAGAAGACAAGAATTGTTAGAAGCAAGATTTACAGGAGTAGTAAGTGGCAGCACTGGGAGTACTGGGAGTTGCAGTGTTGGAGCTAAAGTAAGTTCTAAGAGCATTCATCTAGCTCTACCATCTTTGAAATACTAATTTGTCTCACGCTGTCTCACTTATGTTTGCCCATGTGATTTACTTGCAAAGCACTGGTTGGAAGAGCTCTCAGGAAAATCCTTGTTAGTCTGTTATTTTGCTTTGAGATAGGATTGTTTATCTTGAACCTATCTCTGACATGGGCATTGAATTGTTCTTAAAAACCCTGAAGAATGGACTTATACAGGCTCTTTTGTGGTTTTATTCCAGTGCATGTGTGATCAGAGATGGAAGTTTTTCCCAGTATTTAAGTGGAGTTGTCCCTTCTGCAGATGGCCAACTACTTGCTATTCAGCTTGAAATAAATGCAGGGAGTCTGGTGTGACCTCTTATTTTTAAGATTAAACTTGTTTGAAGACCATATTTATCTAGATTAACAAAGCCGAAGTCTTTCATCTTTTCTGGACATTTATATCAGTTTTACCTACTTTCATTGTAGACTTTCTGCAGTCTGTCTGTTAGTATCTAAACCAGGATGCAGCACTTGAGGAAAAACCTTATGAACATGGAATAGCTGGGCTTAATTACCTTCCAGATGTCATATCTTACCCTTAGTTGATACATCTGCAAAATAAATTTGCCTTTATTACAAATTCAGTTCAAGTTACTAGCTTCAACTACCAAGACTGATATCTGCAATACTATTGCCTAGCCAGAGGTACTCCATTTTGTGTTTTTGCATTTGAATGTTCTTCACCAAGTATAGTACTTAATAAACTGATGTTAAAAAGATAAAACACTAATTTTTTAAGCACATTTTCCCCGTCAACAACATACTTTTGAGTTCTGTTTCCAAAGTGTTTGCAGTGTCCTCATGTTTTAAGTATTTTACACAAAATTGGTTGTATTTTTCACTTCCCATTCCACATTTTAATTACCAGTCTAGATTACAGAACAAAATACTACCTGATAGCAGATGTTGATGAAATTTCTGAAGATGTGTGGTGTATTTGTGACGAACTATGAAGAATTGAAATATGTGCCTAGTGATCTTGTGTCATATTTTCTTAATTTGTTTCTGAGAGTGACATAAAGGTAACTGTCACAAAGCTGTAAAAAAGGTCACAGATCACTTCTGTTACTACTGTCTTAACCAAGAAGTGAGTTAAATGGTCAAGGGAAGGAATCAAGTTGGATTGACACAGTGTGGTTGATGCACTGTTGTTTTCTCTTTATTTAATTGCCTTATAATTGTGACTGCAAAAATATATACTTGCCATATCTTATGATTAAAATTAAATAGAGACAAACCCAGTAATTCTGGCCCATCTTTGTTTCTTTCTTGAGTTCTTTAGTACTACTTACTTACCTAATTTATTAGCTCATTATAATTGCTCAGGTAATTGCTCATAATTCAAATGGCTGTCCTTTTTCATGACTAGATCTGTACCTTCTTTTAACTTCATTTAACTTTTAGTGGATTTATAAACCTTTGTATTAGTTTTTTTTTTTAAACTGTGTTGGTCCCTTGCCTTATTACCAGTCTTTCCTCTTCAGAATCTGTCTACTGCTATGTGTGTAATACGTTTTCTTTGAAAGCCATTATCAAGTTTCTTGGGGTTCCTTTTTTTAGACTTTGATCACCTGCTTGTCATTTCTGTAAATCTGTTCAAGTAATTGTTTGTTATCTGTTGTTCAGCTGATTTCACTTTGAGCCAAATTGCATTCCACTTTCAGCCCATAATCTTCAAGCTTTTTCAGTAAGCAATGGTGGAAATAAAAATATAGGTTGCTGAGGTTATTGTTTTAGCTGACCCTGATGACCAGATACTGAGACATTGCAACATCTGCGTATAGGCATTTCTACACTAGAGACTGCCTGCAGGGTGAACACACATGGAAATTTTGTGGTTTTAGGTAGCATTTCTCCAGAAATTTTAATTCGGAGATGGTCTAGTTATTCAGAAGATGTCACAGATCAGTATTGTCCTGCATCAGTTTGCAGTGCTGGAATTTAATGACTTGAAGCAAGCTGAGTATTTGCCTTGGAACTAGTTGTTGCTTCACTTCAAAGTATTTGTTCTGCCTTCCCATATGGAGGAGAATAATCCAGCAGTATAAGATTTTTTTTTTTTCTTTTAATAAAAAGAAGCTCAGCTGATCTTTGCATTTTTTGTTACGTGGATGTGGAATAGACTCTTTCAATAAAATATCCTTGTTGCCATTCTGTGTTCAAAAGATCTCTGAATAAATCAGTCTTAGAAAATTTCTAAATAAATACTGTAACTTGAAACTATTTCATTGTTTTTATCTTTTTTTTTTCCCCTCAATAGTCTAAATTTTGTTACTTTGAGGGAAATGGCTTGTTTTAAGAATGTAGAATAATATTGTCAATAGGTTATAATTTTCTGTCATTTAATGGATTTTTTTAAATTATCTCTGCAGTCGTCTAATATCTGTCTTGGAGAAAATCAAACCCTCTTTTTCTTCAAAAAATTAAAATATTTAGTAGTCTCCAGCACTTTCAGCAATATTGGCTTTTTAAGCCCATTCTGTGGAATTGTTTGGTAGTGTTTTTCATTTAAAGTTTTGCTATTCCAAAATAAGATTGAAATGTTTTTGAATGTTCGAGGGTTTTACTTTGCTTAAAAGCAATCAAAATACAGAATTTACTGTGCCCTGTCAAAGCATCCACCTATCAAACTTCTTATCCCCCTTGCAAATCACAGGTGGTCCATAGTTAATCAGTTTTTCCTTGCAAGCATGAAATTTTATTACTGTTACTTGTTATAACTGTGAGTGATAATAGCGGATTAGCTGTTTTATAAATCTGTATATAATGTTGAATATTTTATTTGTCTTGGTAGGCCTCAACAAATAACGAAAGTTCAAATCACAGTTTTGGAAGCTTGGGATCTTTAAGTGATAAAGAATCAGAGGTAAGTGTATGGGGCAGGTTGATTTTACCTCAAAACTTTAATGCTAACAAGTCATAATTTTATATTCCAGTTCAATGCTTTATTTTATATAGAAGCTTTTAAAATAAAATACAAAATACAGAGCTATGTAGGAAAAAGCATATATTACTAAAGGTACCATCTCTCGGAGGAGGAGACATGACTTCATAAAAGTTTCTTTGGATTTTTGGTCCTGAAAGTAGCTGCTTCTGCTTCTGTATGTAGTCATGCTGTGAGGATACATACAGCTTTTGGAGCTGAAAATGCTTAAACAGTTTGCTGTCTTTTGTTTAATAAGTAATAAGGTTTTCATCAGCACAGATAAACTTTGACTAGTCTTTGGCTGCATCTTTAAAAATACTCTAGAAACAAGTTAGCTGGGTTTTCTTTAAAAATATGGATTTATTCCAAGGTCAGACAGTAGCTGTCTCAACTGCATTTGTGAAAGCTGCAGTTGCCACTGTGTATTTTCTTACCAACCACTTCATCATCCAAAAAAGGATTCATAGTTTTATTGGGTTTTAATGTGCAGAGTGCAGACTTCCCTGGAGTAGGAGATTTTCCTCTTAGTGAACAGCATTGATATAGTTACACTAATACAGCTCTTACAGTTTACCTCTTTTGGGATGAATGAGGCCCTCTGACAGTTTTGCCTGTGTGCATCACAGATTGCATCGATAAGTTTATACCCACCGTAAGCAAGAGTGTATTTCTAGCCCAGGCTAGACCTGTGTTTGAGTATGTGTCACGCTGGAGGCAGAGTTGTTTGGAATGTGCTCTCAAACTTATTTTCACATGTTAAAGCTTTATTTTGGGACCTAATTGTTCAGTCACTCAGTTGCTATGAGACACTGTCTGATGTTTGTTTTTATACTGAACTGACCAGCAAGTGAATTTAGTTCGTTCCCAAGACTGATACCTTATAAATAAATGTTCTGCATGTGTGATTTTATTTTTTTCTCATTGAAAAAGGCTCTGATATGTTTTTTTCTCCATGCCTTTCCCAGGTGGATTTTCCTTTCAATTTTATATAGCCTATTTTCTTAACAAGAAGAGTCTATCTGTGTGTTCTTTTTTCATCATGGCTTTTCCTAGGAATACTTTGGGCAGTGCGCGCTGATGCAGTTCTGATGTAGGTGTGGGAATGGAAACATGCTGCAGTAGCCCAAAGGTTACAATGCATTATTGCAGTTCCTTGACAGAGAAATGTGTCTGTGAGTAGTTGAGAGATCTCAGAACACTGACAATACCTGTGATAAGTTTTTGGTATAGAAAAATGTTATTTTACAGTCGTATATGTGAGATACAGAGGGAAGGTTTTCCCAAGGCATCTAAGTTGGAAAGTTCAACCCATGTCTTCAGTCTCTGCAGAGTGTTTCAACCTCAAGCCCTTCTTCTGGGTACGGATAATGTATTATTTAAAAAAAAATTATTCTAAAACTTGGATTTGAAAATAGAAATAGACTTTTTTCCTAAAAAACCTCTGCACAGATCTCCAGTGCACAGTGCTCCAGGTTTCTTCTGTGTTTTCTGAAAGATGAGTTGTAATGACATTGAATAATGAAATATGATTTCTTGACCCGTTGTCAGAAGTTGTCAGTTGTATTCACTTAAATGAAATTTTAATTGTAATACCAAATATGTTAATAAGTTTTTAGAATGTTATTCCTAAAATAACATCTGGTTGCTTGTATGCTGTAATCCTATAAAAAGTACACTTTACTTAATATTGCAAACAGGTTGTGACATTTTTTGTGGGGGTTTTTTTTCAATGGTGTGACAATGAAGGTTTCGTAATAATAGGGAATTCCTCTTGTGGATGGTAGTGTAGAAATACAAAGACTTATTCATATGGGAAGCAGTGCCATCATTTGATTTTGAGAGAGAAATGTGGTATTATAATAGGTTTGAGGATGAAAAAAAAGGAAAAAAGAAAAAAGCAAATCTCGGAATTGTTAAAATTAATTTCTAGGAAGAGTGTCAGTTTCTGATCAAATTGTGATGGTGCATTCATGTCATTCTGTGCTTTCATCACTAAGTGGCACATAAGAAGGAAGAAAGTCTTTCAGACTTAGATTTCAAAACAAGACAGGCTTCGCACACGCACATACCATTTTCTGTTTTTCTGGTGTGAATTTTTTCTTTTTTACTTTTTGCACATGGGATTGCAGAAAATACAACTGTTAGACGTGTAGTCTTTTTTTCTGTCTGATGGATGTGTAAAGAGGGGCAACTGATCTGAATAATAGTTTTAAATTAGATACTTCACTGAGGTAAACTTTGATCTGCACAACTTGAAACCAGCCTTGTTTCTGGATTCAGTTCAACATTGTAAGTGACAAACATTAGCTGGATGTTTGATTGTAATATCCAGACCTGTATTCCAGTTTCTTTGTAAATGTGTGCATTATTTCTATTTTATTAAATGATTTGCTGCTGTAGTACCTAGGTCTTATTTTTTGTGTGTTAACTACTCATAGTTAGGATAAACCTAAATTGGCTATCTCAGGTTGTGAACAAGTGCTTCTGGTAGTCCTCCAATGTTTTGGCCTTCCCACCATTCCTCATTAAAGTAGATTAGTCCTCCTTGTCTGGTTACAAATACATTCTTCAATTTGTAACTGCTATTTTCTGTTCTCTATAGATTTAGCTTTAGAGGACAGCTTTGTGTGTGACTTGATTTGTCCAGTTTGATTAGTTGTTTAAATGTTTTGCTTTGCTTGCTTGTAGCTGTTTAGTTGCTGCAGTTATCAATAATACAGAACCCTCATTATAAATGTAATTTCAGAAGTAACGGCTTGATGTAATTCAAATTTATAATATATTGCAGAGGAAAACAGCACTTCTATATTTGTTTGCTGTAGTAAAGCTTTGGGGGAGGATAGGGTTTACAAGAAAATTGTGGAAAACTATCAACTCATTCATTATGCATATGAAAATACTAAGAACTAAAAAAATAACGATTAAACATACTGGAGGTTTAAGTGTTGAGAGACCAAGAAATGAAAAATTTTATTTTATTACACATTATTTTAATTTTTTTTCCCTTTACAACAATAACTTCCTGAGAGTTATGCTGTTACCAGTTCTACAATACTGGTAAAAAATTTTAACTATACGTAAAATATATAAAAATACTTATCTGAGTATTTTTTAAAGGAAATTAACTAGTTGAGAATTAGTACTTATTTTTAAAATGTTTATTTTATAAAAGAGGATGTGAAAAGCCAAGATCTAAAACTGTAAGTGTGAAAAGAAGACTCACGGGAAGCATATTAAAATTGAAGGGTAAGCTAGGATCCAAGACCATGATATGTGAGGCTCTGCTAATGTGCCAGACTGTGGGTAACTTTAACATAGCTTTACTGCCTAACTTTGGATAACTTCAAAACTATTTTGTCTTGTTTAGAAATAGTGGAATTTTAATCTAAATCTTGGATATATGTAAATCCTTCTGAAGTGACTGAAAGCAGCTTCAGTCTTCATTTACCAGGAGGATGCTCCTCAGCACCGTTAGTCTTCTTCAGTTTCTTGTAATTTGTATGGTTCCATTCATTAGAAAGGATTTTGGAGAACATTTTCTAGTGATTCATGTATGCTGTACATTACCATGTGAATTTTGTACTTGGAAAAGGTGTACGTGACCTAGTTGGGTAACCTTGTTGATAACCTCATTAGTAAAATCATAGAATCATTAAAGTTGGGAAATACCTCAAGTATTATCAAGTCCAACTGCCAACCCACACCACCTAACTCACTAAACCATGTCCCTAAGCACCACATCTACACGTTTCTTGAACACCTCCAGGGATGGTGACTCCACCACTTCCCTGGGCAGCCTGTTGCAATGCCTGATCACTCTGTTGGTGCAGAAATTTTTTCTAATATCTAGCCTAAAC
>NW_010102598.1:0-3098 GCF_000699245.1 Pterocles gutturalis
GTGAGGGGTGATGGGGCTTTGAAGGGTCGGAGGGAGGTGAGGGGGTGACAGGGGCTGTGAGGGGTCTGGGGCGTGAGGGGCAGTGATGAAGGGCTGTGAGGGGTGATGATTGGGGTTGTGAGGGGTTCTGGGGGATGGGTAGTGGGAAGGGGGTGCTGGCATGGCAGGCAGGGCTGCTGGACACTGCGGTATAGGGCAAGGAGGCCTCAGGCCTGTGGTTGTGCACTGGAGACTGCGCTGTTTACCAGTCTTGCAGGGGCTGCAGGTGAAAAGCTCAGTGCAAATACCAGATCCAATTGTTGCTTTAAGATCTGAATAGTTTTGTGGTCAGTACCAATGTGACTGTTTTTTTGCAAAGCCTGAAATGGCTGGGACAGAAATGGGTTCATTTTAAAGATGAAGGAGTTCCATAGTGTTTATTTGACTTCACTTGGCAGCAGTGTTCTGTTTACGACTGGATAAATAACTGCCACATTAAAGATTATTAACTAGGAATGCTTAAGTGACCAATAAAGTAGTAATCTTTTATATGGCGTTGTAAATGTACACAGCTTGACAATGCAGGCTCTTGCCAAACAGATAACAAATCCCTTACCCGGAAGGTTTACAATCTGAAAGAAATCGTAAAGGGCCACGAGGAGGGTACGAGACATGATAATGGAACATAAAACATGGAGAGGAGTTGTAGCCATTTCAGCTGGATTTTAAACAAGGTCTTAAGAGGGTTTTTCATATTTATCTTAAAGCTACTGGGCAGTGATCAGAAGCAAGATAGACACAGCATCCATCGTGCTAGAGACAAATGGTTAGTAGGGTCTTGGGCATTGCGGTGACAGGCAGTGCTGGATACCCTGTCTCTGATGGTGGCTAGTGCTTCAGAAGGCAGGGCAGTCCCATAGTTTTCAAAGGATGGCTAAGCGCATAACTGGTTGAAAGCACTAAGCAGACCTGTTATATGCGCTTCCTTCAGGATTTCCTTGTGACTGGCTGATACTGCTGTGGAGAACAATGAACTCGTGTCAGGGAAGCACATGACAGAGCCATTTCTAGAAGCTGTGCTGAGAAATCATCAGTTTATCCAAATGTAAGTTGGAAATACAATGCATTATTTTACATTCACCTGTGTTTGGTTTTGTAGGGTCCTAGAGGGCACTTAGACACACAGAAACTATTATGTTCCCTATACCAAATGAAGTTGAGCTAGCAAGGAAAGCAGGTTTAAAAGAGGATGAAAGTAGATGGAGAGGTGTGGGAACAGCGATGTGTGGGCAGTATTTGCTAAGATTTTGTAGGAGGATGAAAAGCTTCCATCTGTCTTCGGTATTTATGGCATTCTTTCACAGATGGGTCATGTGTAGTCTGTATATTTGGGCTCATGGTGCCCCTCTGAAGTAAAGCAGTGCTGGTGTTCCCATGTTTCTCCAGGGAAACTGCAGCAGAGAGAAGGTGTTCATATGGTGTGGAGAACACTAGGGATTGACAGGCTTTAGAAAACCAAGAGTACAGGGAGATAGATTGGATTTCAGGAATTTCTGTGCTGAAGTGTGAAGCATGGTTTCAACTGAACATACACTTTAGTCAAAGAGTTGTTCTTTGTGCTCAGAAAGCAGAAGTAACTGAAGGCTCCCTCCAAACGTCTGTACTGATGCTCAGCAGTACAAGAGATATCAAGAGATATTTTAGAAGTATAATGGTGACACTTTTGTTACCAAGGTCTCTGCATTACCTGATGGTTTTACCATTCCAGTAATCCAGGTGCCATAGGGGATAGTGTTCGAGGAGGCAGAGCCCTGCACAGAGATACGGTCAATGCGGGGAGATTTTTCAGAAAGGGGGCCTGTGTGATGGCAGGATAAAAGGAGACAGCAACCCCTGGACTAGTACATGTTGAAAAAATGGCAGATGATGCGGACAGAGTGGATGCTGTGTGCTGCCTTAAAACCTTGGAGACTGCATGGCCATGTGAATAATCTTCATTAGCCTGTACTCAGGCTGTTGGACTGTCTGTGACTACGTGAGAGAGAGGGTGAAAACCATGCTTGACTAGCTGTTTGATGTCTGATGGAAAACATGTTTGAATGGATCTACTTTTCTTCCTAGAGGAAGGTGTTCATTGCTGCAGCTTTACAGAAGCCAAGTAATGCTAATGCTCCAAGTACTGAACCCTGCAGCCACTCAAATAAAGAGCAAGATCCAGTGACCCTCTTGGCGCTGAGGGCAACAAGCTTGCAAGGGCTTTCTAGGGATAGGTGAAGGATATTAGTGTATAGGGCTGCCAATCAACAACTTCTCTGAGTTTTGGAGAACTTTCACATGGTAGTTGCACAAGTGTGGTGTCAATGAAGCCTGTTTTCCTATGTGTTTGTGTCTTGAGGGCAGCTTCTCTCTGTTTTCCAAAGACTAATAACGGGTGAGCTCGTACTGAACTATTTCATTGTGTGGGGATGCTATTCCACCTGAGCTTTCATTTTCCTGAAGCGTATTGGAACAGAAATGTCTCCAGTGTGTGCGATTGTATATCTCTCATTTTCTTATGAAACCAGGCTAGAGTTATGGTCTAGGCACTGGATGTAATGGAGTCTTTTTGGCAGGGGCAATGGCGGGACTGGAAGGTTGAATTGGGAAGGGAAGGGAAGGGGAGGGGAGGAGAGGAGAGGGGAGCAAGTGAGGAATCATAGCATGGTTTGGGCTGGAAGGAATCTTAAAGATCATCTCGTTCCAACCCCCTGCCATGGACAGGGACACCTCCCACTAGCCCAGGTTGCTCAAAGCCTCATCTAGCCTGGCCTTGAACCCCTCCAGGGATGGGGCATCCACAGCTTCTCTGGGCAACCTGGGCCACTGCCTCACCAGCCTCACAGTGAAAAATTTATTCCAATATCAAATCTAAATCTCCTCCCTTTCAGTTTAAAACTGTTACACCTCATCCTATCCCTGCACCCCGTGATCAAGAGCCCTCTCCTGTAGCCCCCTTTCAGCACTGGAAGGTTCTGGAAGGTCTCCCCAGAGCCTTCTCTTCTCCAGGCTGAACACCCCCAACTCTCTCATCCTGTCCTCGCATGGGCGCTGCTCCAGCCTCTGGCCATCTCCGTGGCTCA
>NW_010102599.1:0-952 GCF_000699245.1 Pterocles gutturalis
TGTGCGGGCACCGCGGCCCCCCCCGGGGCTTTGTTCCGTGCTGTGTCGCCGTGTCAGAGCAGCATCGCGATGCAAAACGTTGCAGCCGGGCAGGGGGAAACTTGCGCTTTTTTTCCCCCCCTTTTTGACTTCTAATGGCACCTCCTTATTCTTCTCTTGCCACTCGTGACGGCTGGTTGCACGACTGGGACACGTATGTTTAAGTGACAGGGTGGGAGCCCTCAGGACGGGCTAAGCTCGGGGTTTTTTTCGTGTGCCGTGGTCCAGCGCTGGCAGGGTGCTGGGCACAGGGAGCCCAGGGCCTGTGCGGTGGGTGCCCGCAGAAATGGCTCCTTTCCCCCTGTACCCCCCTGACCCACTGGCACCTGGCACCTTTACCCCCTTCCGAGGCAGCCGGGAGGGGTGCTGTGGGTTCCTGCGCAGAGAAGGCTTCGTGCCAGAGGGTTTCTGACCAGGCTTTTTATATCCATCCTCGGTGCCACCAGACTTCGTTCAGGGAAGAAGCATCTGGGATGTATTTGGGGCCGAGACTATCTCTGGCTCTGCGAGGGCAGATGGGGACCGAGGGAGCAGTGGGCTCCAACGGGGCTGATACTGCCATCCCACAATGCAGATTGCAGCATACACTGGATGGGGTTTCTCAGGGATTCCATAATTTAGAGCCAGAGGGTACTGACAGAGTGTTGTGTCTGCCCCTCCATAAATCCCAGGTCATTCCAGCTCACCCCCAAACCCCTCTTTGGAGCCGTGGACATCCAGCCCCTGTGAGCTGAGCGGTGCATGCCCTGCACGGAGCGCTGGGCTCGCTCTCGCTGCTCCCAGGGGTGAACTCGCACCGTCACACGGACCAGAGGAGCGCAGGAACATCCTGCTGTAGCACCAGGCAAGTTTTTTGGGGTAAATATCCCTTACATTAAGCAAGTTGATTAATTGTATTGGATTTCTGCTGCCG
>NW_010102599.1:983-6427 GCF_000699245.1 Pterocles gutturalis
CCGCGGCTGGGGGGTGGGGCAGATGGAGCAGACTGGTGGAGGAGCTCTGGTGTGGGAAGAGATTTTACGCTGCTGTTGGAGATGTGCTGGCTGAGGGTCCTGGTTCCCCGGTGCTAACGGCTGTTGACTGGTTTGACTGAATTCCCCTGCGAGATGTGTGGGCCTGGGCCAGGTGATGGGAGATTTGCATGTGGAGGAAATGCTTGATCAAGCTTTGTTTTTGAGACAAGCTCCGGCTCAGGCGTCACCCCGTGGAAAAAAAAAAAAAAAATAAGAACTGCGATTACATGTGAACCCCTAAGTGCCATTGCCCCGTCCAGGTGTGATTTGTAGGATATAGCATCCAGGAGGAGTACAGCATCCAGGGTGTGTGCCCTGCTGTAAGGGCATCCTGGGTGCAGATAGAGACACGCTGGGACAGAAAAAATATGTCTGGAGCACATGGAGGACTGTGATAGCCCTGGGAGCTGTGACCCCTTCAGTAAGCAAGTATATTCTCGCTATAGTATGCACTGGCCATAGCTGGAGGTATGCAGATGCGGTGGGGTCTAATGGCTTGGTGGCTTATAACCCGGCAGTGGCGGTTCCTGGACGCCTCTCCATGGGGAATCCAGACTTCCCCTCTCTGAGCACGGTGGAATTTTTATAGCCTGTGGTTTTAAATAGTGTGATTTCCGTATAGCTCTGACACCGCATCCAGCTCTGTTGAAGCTATGCTGGGGCTGGGCGAAACCCACGCTGGAGGTGTTGATCCCTGGGTGTAAGGGAAGGACAGCTCTTCTCAGGTTACGCCTGCTGGGTGCTGTGACCTTGTGTCAGGTTGCTGAATATCGTTGAACTTTATTTCATTTCTCAACAAAATTTGGTAGGCGCTTTGCAGAGAGATGTGTGCTATGTAGCTTACTTGTTCATTAAAAAATAATAACAAAAACTGAGCTGAAAGAGTTAATCTTGCAAATACAGCTCAGTGGCATCCGTGGATCGCCTGTCCAAAATTCTGGTGGGGAGTGGGCATGTGGCATTTCAAGGTAACAGAGGGTGTGGCACTGTGGGTGGGGGTCCGGGCTGGCAAACCCCCTTTGCTGTAGGGGCATAGTGGTCGGGGCCGTGCTGTAACGTGGGGAGAGACACAGCACCGTGGGATGTGTGCCCGGGTGTCAGCTGGGAGATGAAGCCAAAGACAGTTCCTCTGCATCCCTAGCGGGTGTGAGCACCCTCTGCTTCCCAGCAGCATCCCTGGCTTTGTTCCCTGGGGTCCCTGTGTCCTTGTGGGGAAGAGGCAGAGCTCTGCTGTTAACACCGTGAAGCTCTCTGGCTTGCGCTGGTCCATCCTCATCATCCCGCGATGTGGTCCCCAAAACGCCAGGCAGTGTCAGGGTGCTTACAGGTCCCTTCCCACGCGCCCATGTTGCCATCCATGAATGCTGTGGGAGGGTGCGGCCGAGCATCATCCCGTGGGAACTGGGCAGCGGTGCTTTCTCCAGTCCCTGATAAATCACATGAGAACCGATGCCGAGGTCTGGCTGCTCTGGGGGTGCTTTGTGGCCATCAGACCTTGCCAGGCTGAGGTGGCAGTTGTCCCCCATGTGCCGCTGCAGGGACACTGCCTGGGGCCAGCCGCCTCCACCCGGCTCTGCCTTCTTATGAACTTGGGGAAAAGTGATTTCTCTTCCCATTCCCTGGCCCCCTCCCAAACTGGGTTAACACTGGCTGCGGATGCAAAACTCGCTGGAGGGGCTGGACCAAGCAGGGCTGTAAAAGCCACATTTTCTTTGGGAATCGGATTAAGGCCCTTTCTTCTGGGCTGGGCGGATGCCGGTGACATGAAGTCTCTCTTTGTCCTGGATGGTATTTCTGGCCCAGCTGCAGCAGCTTAACCCTTTCCCATCCCACCCAGTCCTGGGGATGAATGGCCCTTTGCTAAGCAACGGAGACCTTTTCCTCAGGCGGCTGTGGGTGGAAGTGGGGGCACTGGGGGCTGTGTCCTCCTCCCTGTGCAGCCTGGCAAAGCCTTGACGCCTGAGTAGGGCACGCATTGGCATGCGTGTGGGACAAGGACCTGCCCTAACGCTGCTTTCTGTGGCCTTTCTTTGGCATTTTTTTTCCTCTCTGCTTATTCCCCCAGATAAACCAGTGGAAAGGGAGATGCACCACAGTCCTGCACTGGGACCAGAGCCCTCCCCGTGCTGGGACAGCCCCTGGCTGCCTGGATGACACAGAGGGAGATGGGTAGGACAGGGAGGGGACAAAAGTCACAGCGAAGCAGAGGCCGGGCCAGCTGGCGAGAGCAGGAGAGCTGCTTGCTCCTGGGAGAGCGATTCCCAATTACTACCAGTTACGGTGCCAGGCGCTGGGGGCAGGAGCATCCTTTTGTCAGGAGAGCTGAAGGACTTAATTACTGTCCTGCAGCAGGGCAATTGTGGGCAGAAAACACCCATACGGCTGGAGGGGAGCCCTTGGCTCCCTTGCCCAGCATCGGAGGAGGTAGCTGGGTCTGGTACTTGGCCAGGGCTGAGGAGAAATGAAGGTGACCTCATGGCCATGCCCTGGGGACTGGTGGCTGGTGGCATCTCATGCCACACACCCAAGGCTTGGATCCCTTTCACTTTTTTTCCTCCACTGTGCCACGTTGCTGCATCACCTTGGACGATTCCTCTGCGTTACTCCTCTCAGCTTCAGCTTGGCTTATTTGTCCACAAGCCAAATTGCAGCAGGGACCGTCCCTTTCTGGTGGCCTGGCAGAGCTGGCAGGGGTGCCCAGATCCTGTGCTGTTATCAGGGTGGCTCCTGATAAGAGCAGAGCAGGGATTTCCCTGTGAGGGTGTCCTGGACCGCGTCACAGTGACACCAGGAGGAGCTCACCAGACCTGGCAGTGGTGGGCTCACAGACCCCAGCTCTGAATTCTCCCCGTACCCCTCTGTGGTCACCCCAAGGCTGACGGATGGGTGCCACCATCTCCCAGATCTCACCCCAGGAGCAGATGGGGACCGAGACGGACTCGCTTGCTCCCTCCCACCCATCCTTGTCCTCCCCCTCGTCCTCCTGACCTTTCCCCATCAAAATACAAAGCACTATTATTTGCAGCAGAGCACCTCCATCCGAGGAGACAGCTGTCGCTGCAAGCAGCTTGCTGGGGATGGGTTGCTATTAATTAAGCTGCAGGAGACGACCCAGCAGCTTGGCAGCTTGAATGGAGTTTTCCTTTTTTTTCAAGGTTAGAGTGCCCTAAATTCTTTCTTCTTTACCTCCAAAGGGAGTTTGTAGGTTGAAAAGGGGAAGCACACAAAGGATGGAGAAAGGCCCTTTATGTGCAGCTTGCACAGATGCGGATCCATCGCGCTGCTCGTGATGAGTGTGTACGTGCAGCAGGTCTGCAGGGACCGTTAGGACACCCCAGCACCCACTTTGCAGCTTGGTTTGTACCCAGTGAATGCTGTGCCCCCCAGGGATGCCACTGCCTGAGCATCTCCCCATCTAGAGGAGAGATGCCACTTTGGGGCAAAATGGGGTTTAAACTACTTGAGGGATGCTGGCAGGGTGATGTACAGAGGATCTTGTTTTATCCTTTTGAGGGTAATTTGTCCTTTGTGATAGTCTGGCTGGGGGCGTCTGGGGAGTAGGTGACACCCGTGGGAAGAGGGATGAGGATTGCTCCTAACGAAGAGGCAGCAGTCAAAGGAGCCAAGTGTGTTTCATCCAGCACGTCCAAGCGCTGCCATCTGCAGAGCTCGCCCGGTGACTCTCGAGCCACAGTGTTTCGGTACCAAGGCAGACCAGTCCCCACTGATCAAAACCTTGTACTCAGAGCTGTAGCATGGGGGGAGCTGCCTGGAAGATGCTGAGTGTGCCTTGCGTCTGTCCAGACTGCCACATCAGCAGCCAAACTGGTGCCCCCTGCAAGGGGAAAGGATGTTGGGAGGAATGGGGTTTTTTCTTGCTTTTTCCAAATATTTGTGACCCCAGAGTGGCTTCGTAGCAAAGGCTGTTCCCTTCTGGAAAGCGATGGATTGCTCAAGCACGGTGAGGAGCCTCTTGCTTTCCCTGCTCAAGTGAGCAGATGCTGCAGGTCCTCTGCAGAAGAAATGTGCTGGAGGAAAGGACACAGCTGCAGAGGAAGGGACAGTGCTGCAGGGGCACTGCTGGGATGCGACACTGGGAAGCGAGGCACGGCTTCCCTGGGGAGCGGGATGTGATGCTGGGAAGCGAGGCTCAGCCTCCCTGGGGAGCAGGATGGGGTTCTGGGAAGCAAGGCATGGCCTCCCCGGCAGATGGTGACTCATGCCAAGGACGTGGTACCAGCTGCGTGCGCTGTCTGATGGTGGCATGTGAAATCATTCCTTCCTTCTTTCCCTCCTGGAGAATGGGAGCGGGCTGGAGGTGTCTGGCTGGAGGAGCCCCCAGTTTTCGGTACAGTGGGAGTAGGAACGGTCCTGGTGTGTGTAGCAAACCAGCCATGGTTCAGTGATGCTGGCAGGCTCTGCTGCCTGCTCCTGGCCAAGGCGTGGAGGGCTTGGTGGTGGTTGCTCCCTGTGCGGGCTCAGGACATATCTGCTCTGTGTGATGGAGCCTGCAGGGCCCCGAGATGCTCCTGACAGCCCCTGCACACCGTGGTACCTGCTGTCTCTGTCTAGGGAGGTTTAAGCCACCAAATAACACCTTTTATGAAGGAACCCGTGTGATACCTGCAGAGATGTCTCTCTGGCATGGGCTGCTCAGAGAAGCTGCTCAATGCCAAAAGCCAGGTAGCTTGAAAGAAAAAACCAGCATCATCTGTAGACTTGGGAGTGCAGTACAGCCAGAAGGGAGGAAATACCGTTGTTCTGTAGGTCTTACCATTACAGACCTTCTGGAGAGTTACCCTGCATTCAGAAGGGACCGCGGTGGCTACCTGCCATCGCCCTTCTGGGGTGGTGACACCTGCAACCAGGCTCTTAGGAAAGTGTTGGGCTTGGTTTTCTATGTTCCTGGTAATGGGGCATAATTTCTGCTCTTGTTAGAAGTGAAGGTGTTTCTTTCAGTGTTTAAAAAATTATATTTTGATTTTGTGGTCTGCAAGCCCACATCCTTTTCTACAGTCATGCTGCCTTCCGCTGAGCTTGCTGGTGCTTTACCAAGGTCTCTGGATGTGCTTTTCCTTCTGCTATTGATCTGAATTATAAACATAGCTGGCAGGGTTTTCAGCTATCCGTCAAAGTCATTGGGGACTTGCAGGTGGCCAGCATTTCAACCCTATTAAAACAATAAAAATAATTTTCTAAGCCCTAACGATGCACTTTTAACTGGGGATTGGGCTGTGCAGTACAAATTGGAAAGGTCCCTTCAGCATTCCTGTGAGAGGAGATGTCCTGCTCGTGCTCCCTGTGCTCAAGGGATTGGATGTTTTCTTAGAGTTGGGGTGAAACATGTTTGTTGGTAGCCCTGCAGGTCTCCTCCGTCCCTGCAG
>NW_010102599.1:6471-9098 GCF_000699245.1 Pterocles gutturalis
CGGTTATTCCTCAAAGCTGGGGGTCTGTGGTTGGAGTTGGAGAACGTGCTGGCCAAGGGCAGCGTGGGGGAGAGCTGCAGGGCTGGTGTGGCCGGGGACACCCCCGCTGTCGGGCACTTTTCTGGTGCAAGGTAAAAGATGGTGGTTGGGATTATCCCCAAAACTCTGGTACTAAGGGAACCATCACTGGTGATCAGGAGCAGATCATCCCTCTGACTCCCAGCCTCTCCTGGGCATCAGGGCTGGACCACCACTGAACCCTACCAGCATCAGGGCTGGACCACCCCTGGACCACCACTGAGCCCTTCCAGCCCTGTGCCAACACGGGGGCTCATCCACACTGCCCTGGGCAGGGTGGCCGTGACATGGGGACCTGCTTTCACCTGCAGAGATGTCAGGTAAAGTAGTACAGATAGGACTGCATAAGGTGGGCAGGAACCTTCTTTATTATTTTGGTTTAGTTGCAAGACCAAGAACTGGATCTGTAGTTAGTCCAAATCCCTTGGTACAACGCAAGAGCGCCTTGCTGCAATTGCTCCTAACTCTGATTATTGTTTTTTTTAAAGAGAAGAACAATGACTTTGTGATTTTTAAAACTCTGAATGGACAATTTGGATGCAGTTCTTGGCTCTGTTGGAAGCTTTCTGCCTGACCCTGGGCGAGTCACTTAATCCTCCTCCTGTTCGCGGGCACCGTGGGGGTGAGGCTGCTGCCTTCCTCCGCAGGTCAGTCCTGCCTGTTTGCAGAGCGAGCTCTTGCAGCCAGAAACGGGCAGTGG
Source organism: Pterocles gutturalis (assembly GCF_000699245.1). Lineage (NCBI taxonomy): Eukaryota > Metazoa > Chordata > Aves > Pterocliformes > Pteroclidae > Pterocles > Pterocles gutturalis. The sequence continues at coordinate 7,250 of NW_010102599.1, forward strand.
GCGAACAAGTATGGTAGAGCCCTGCTCTCCTTGCAGGAATAGAGATGCTCCTGTAATAACAAATCCTGGAGGTGGCTGTTTGTCACTCTGCGAGTGCCTCCTTGGTGCAAACAGCCCCAAAGCCACCCGGGAGCCTTCATGAGCACAAGCGGAGTTGGCAAAGCTGAATGTACTTATTTGCTTTGAGGCCAAGGATGCCACTTTATTGTCATTCTGAGCTGCTCGCTCCCCCACCTCAGGATGTTTCTGGGAAGGATGAGATACAATTTGAAACAAAATATTTTCTACGAATTAATCTGAAAAACAACTTGCACACAGTGCGAGCTCCCATCCTGCTTCAAATAGTTTTGCTGAGCTTCAGTGACCAAGGGGGGGAACTTCTCTATGTTGTTTTTCTTTTTTCCCCCTCAGAGGCAAGACGAAAACACGTCCACAGTTTCAACACGTTAAAATAGCACCGAGGAGCGAGGTGTTGGTTTACGTGGCTGAGCACCCTGTGCTCACCTCTCTGCTTCTGGTCTCAGTTTGGGCAAGTGAACCCCATTTTGGGTGCTTAACACCTGCATAACGTTACAGATGTGGTTGTTTTAATGGCAGGGACATGAAGAGTGGGTTGCGTCTGCAAAGCCCACGTGCACCTGAGATCCATCTCCCCCTTGTTCCCTGTGCAAGCACAGCCCCTGAGCGAGCACGGGGGAGCTTTGCAGAGTTTTTTGGCTCTGCTCCTGTCTTTTCCAGCTAATGCAAGCCTGGAGTAACTTGCAAACAGACCCAGCTGCTACTCGGGCAAGCCCAGTTTGGCATTGAGCATTGGATTTTCCTGGAGATTAGGGAGATTAAAACGCTAATGCCCATTGATAGGGGTTAAAGCTTTATTAAGTCATAAAAAGTGGTGTAATCCAGCAGAAAGCTACACACAGTTGCAGTGTAAGCAGATTGAGGCTGGGTTTCCTGCCTGGGTGCTGGGGTGGAGGTTTCTCAGAAGCTGGTATTTATGGCGCTTTGCTGAAGTGGAGGAGCGTGAGTTTCGCCCCCCCTGAGCACCCATCATTTCCTGGGCAGCCCACACCAGCCTTGTCGGGCATCGTGAGGAGGGGATGCTGCTAGCCCTGGTCATGGTGGGTGAAGGAAGAGCTGCCGCTGCTGGGGGGTCCGGAAGGGGAGAAGGAAGGTGACAGACACACAGGAAGGGGAGAAGGAAGGTGATAGCCATGTGAGAGCCACAGGCAGTGAGGCAGGGTGGGCTGCGGTGCCGGTGGCACGGGCGGCAGGCGTCCCTCTGGAGCATGAGTTTGGTGGTGGCCAGTGATGCTGATAACTGGTCAAAAAGGATGGAGGAGTACTAGCCCCTGGTTTGTGGGCTGTGCATGGGAAATGGAGTCCTTTGGGTATTGAGGACTGCAAATGTGGAAATCCATTGTAAGTAACTCTTTGGTTGCCTGCAGGCCTTTCTCTGGGAAAAAAAAAACTGCAGGGAGCTCGGGAAAAAAATATCCTGAGATCACAGGCTAGATCAAATATGCCAGGAACAGGGGTGCAAAGGAGTCAGGCTGGCTTTGCATCGTGAGTGTGAAGGGAGATAGATTCCCTTCTGCTCCTGGCCATTGCTGTGCTCTGTGCCTGCTGCAGGGGGGCTGCCTGCCTCCGAGCAGCACCGAGGGGCTTCGGCCCACGCCAGCCCCGCCGGGACCTCATGCTGCCGGTGGGAGCAGGGCCAGGGGTGCTGCCCCCCTCCCTGTGCACATCGCTGGGGCCCTTCTTTCCGCTGGGGGAGGAGAGGTGGTGGTGGGGAAGCTCTCTCTGGTAATCGAGATATAAGGCAGGAAGGGCTTGTGGAGACAGATAATAT
>NW_010102600.1:0-237 GCF_000699245.1 Pterocles gutturalis
ATTATATAAGATTATTAATACTTATCATCACAACATTTCTGTTTATCTAACAGACACAAATAAGCTTGCTTTTATTCATCTGTTTTGTAAAAGGAAAAATAACTCCTGTGTATGTTTTGTAGATCAGAGCTCTGTCCCAAACGGGAGAAATTATTCCAAATATCTAGTCCATTAAAGTCTTTTTAAAAAAGGAAACCAAAAAAAAAAAAAAAAAAAAAAAAAAAAAAAAAAAAAATT
>NW_010102600.1:268-2927 GCF_000699245.1 Pterocles gutturalis
AAGGAATTTACTTTTAGCAGTAGGAATTAATCACAAAGCAATTATAATAAAATTAATTTTACAGTATCAATTAACTAAATATTTTCAGAACTAGTATCCTCTCTAATTCTATGATTCTAGAAAGAAGGCTCAATTTTTTTTCTAGCAGTGTATAACACCATTTTTATTAAAATCTGCATAGTTCATTTTCAGCAAACCCCACCATCAATCTCTTTCTAATAGCCATTTAGACTTGCTCCAGACCAGCAAGTAGATGAATGATTAACTTTGATGGTAAAATCCACCAAATTCTGAAATAAAGTTAGCCAATTAAGTGATACTTCTCTCACCATTTCCAAAGGATAATGTTTGAAACAGATAACTTTCTGGTTTTGTACTAAGCCAAATCCCATTTTTGGAAGAAGAAATATCAAAGTAACATTGTCGCAGAGATAAAACAAAGAATTTCCTCCTGCAAGAGCCAATGCCGGGAAAGCAGTAGAAATTCTTTCCCCTAATTATTAGCAAGATCTAGAACAGTAAGGGATTAGGAGAAAAAGATCTTTGAATCACTGGCAGCCTAGTCTGTTTTTCAAAATGTGTTCCTTTTTCTCTCCTATGTACCCCCAGTTATATAGTGATGACCTTCCAGATAACTATTACACAATCAGCACCCCTTGGAACACCAGAAATTCACTTATTCAAATAAACTCACTTTAAAATTGGAAAGAAATTTTGTAATTTTGTAATTAAAACCCCACATTAGCTAAACAGATTATTTATTCAGGCGCTGTTAGCTCTGGCACCTCTGTGGGCGTCGGTGAAGTGTCAGTTAACTGCACTCACATATGGTAGCGGGTCTGAAGTGTCGTGTTGCATTTTTCAGCCATTTCCAAGCTAATATTTTTTACAGTGGTGTATAAACACTAGTGATTACTAATGCAGAAATAAGATGTGTATCTGGAATTTCCAAAAAGTGTCAAAAATTCAGCGGATACCAAATATTGTCTCCTCATCTCTAGATCAAATAAAAAAGACAAGGAATCAGTAAAATAAATCAGTTGCATGATCTTGCAATTAAAAGTAGCAGTCTTCAGCTCCCTTTAATTAACCAATTCTCAGTATGCTTTATTGGCATGAAACTGGTATAGAGAGGCTGCAGGGTTAGAAGGAGAGAGGCAGTTCTAAGCATTCAAAATAAGTCAAATGCAAAATCTGCGTGCAAGCTCTGTTTTACCAAAACTATATCCATACGAGGAGTTGGCCAGGGATAGCTGTAGAGGTGGAAGGCTACCCCAAAGGATATCTAGGGTTCTCCTCTTATTTGCTATGGTCTTCCTGTGTAACACTAGGAAGGTCACTCAGAGCCAGTGTTTGAAAGCCTTGAAGCACCTAGAGACACCAACAGACATTGGGGCTTGATAGCGATGCTCAAACACAGGAACCCAGTGCCACCTGAGACACTGCGGTGTGTCCACAGCACCCGCACAGAGCTGGCAGATAGGACTGAGGACATGTGGGACAACTAAGGTACCTGGGCCAGCAGCTAGCGGCCAGAGTATGACGCTGGACCCCTATGTTTAGGCAACTGGACTGTGCCCGAGAGGACATTTAAATCCAATTTTGCCATATAATGTTCTAGTTCCCATGTAAAAAAGGGGAAAATTTTACTCTGCAACAGCTTTAATGACTATAAAAAGGTCAGACTAACGGAGAATGCACTGGATATATTTATTATACGGAAAAGACATTGAAAAAGGCTCTAAGTAGGATGCTCTTGACATAGAAGACACTTCCCTTAAGGTACTCTATATTATTTTTAACCAGATCATCCTTACTGATACTGATAATGTATACAAGTCCATAATTCAGTTCTGACATGCTTTCTGATCCTAGTCCCAAATTGCTGGCAGACAGTTCACATCACAGGGTTTGCACAGTTGAAAGACTAGTATGGCCATAATCTCAGGATAAGGTAAAATACTTCCCTTTTACAAGTCAGCGTTTAAATCCACAGTTAAGCACCAAAAGAGAAGTATCCTGATTTTCAGAAGTGTCGTACGTCCACGCTTCAGGAGGCTGTATTGCTATGTAAGGACACATGGATCACTGCCACAGATTCTAGGATGCACAGGGAAGCCACTGAAGTTTCCATTGCAGTTTCCTGGGAAGACTGTCCAAAAACTTGCTTGTGAGAAATTGATCCTAGCGCGTGCTGTGTCTCACAACAATCTCAAGGAGCATGGATAATTAAATTCTGGGAACACTGGTTTATCTGATCTGGGAGTACAGGTGTTTGTCTAACGTCACTATCGATTTTTAACACAGTGAAGACAATGCTAGCAAGAAAACACTTTTGATATTCAGGTACAAAAAGATCTAAAATAATTTACTTCAGTTCTAGGATATCCCCTGAAGATCCACAGCAATGTATCTATTCTCTCATGCTAGATTTTGCTAAAAAAGGGTACAACTATGGTGAAAAACAGTATGAAAATACAGTTATACAGCAATTTGCAAGTCCCTGACGTACCAGTGAGCCATGATGGGTAAGGTAACAAATGCAGCTTGGACTTGATATGAGCATATATACTGGGCAGAGAATGGATTGAGAGCTGCTCTGAGGAGAAGGACTTGGGCATGTTGGTTGGTGAGAAGCTGGGCATGAGCCGGCAGTGTG
>NW_010102601.1:0-677 GCF_000699245.1 Pterocles gutturalis
GGGGGAAACGCTACTTGTCAAAAATGCAGAGGACAGGCAAGAAAGCTCAGGGAATTGTCCTTCTGCTGTGCAGAACAAATCATTTCTTCCTTGTTTGGATTCTTCCCCAAGCCCATTACAAGTCTGGGACCTGGGAGAAGCCTTGCCTGGGGGATCGCAGCCCTGAAAGCCACAGGGCATTGCTCTCCCCAGCCAAGCACCGCAGCCAGGAGCTGGTTTAAAGGTTTTCTAGAAGCACTTACATAGCAGTGACCACCCAGAGCTCTGGACATCTGCCCTGGAGCTGAACCGAAACATCCCCGCACGGGCGCTCCCCAAAGATCTACTGAAGCACGTGTGCGGGTGGTAACAACCTCCACCACCGCTCTGGCCTTACCTTGCTGGTGACAGTGCAAATAGACGATCTCCTCCAGGCGAATAGTCATGGCGTAGTCCCAGTACACGCTGGAACAGAGAAAGAGAGGAAACCGTGAGCTCCAGGGATGCACGAGGCTCTGCTGCTGTTCACACCAGCTCCAGACCTGCCTCCAGCTGTCCTGGCACTGGGGGAAGTGACAAAGGATGAGGTCCCAGCAGCAGGACCACCGCCACGAACCCAGCCCGAGCCAGTGACAACATCCCTCCAGAACCAGTGACCGTCCCTGCCACCACAGCTCAGTCACAGCCAGTCCAGTCCC
>NW_010102601.1:776-2876 GCF_000699245.1 Pterocles gutturalis
CAGACACAGCCAACGTGTCCACGGATCCTGGGAACTGCAGGGAGGGATGCGGAGCCCTGCCGAGCTCAGCACTCTCCCCGGGCACCCTGGAAAGGGCTGGAAAGGGCTCCCTGCCCTGCTGCGGTGCTGGGAACCCGGCAGGAGCCCCAGGGGATCGCGCAGGGCCGTCCCCAGGCTGTTCCTGCGCCCAAGGGAGGGGGAAATAGACCCTCGCAGTCCGGGGGGGTTTCAAAGCTGAATATAGATCTGGTCCCAGTTGCTTCTGTTCAAGGACTGCGCTCCCTCAGCACTGAGCACATGTAGAAGATGCTGGGGAGCTGCTGGCCGACCAGCAGGGCCAGAGGGACACCGGGGGGACGCCGGGGAAGGGGATCTCGCCAGGAGACGCGTGGCCCCACGCAGGGTTTGTTTTCCACGGAGAGCCCAACAAGAGCGGTGCCCCATGAGGGTGTCAGCGTGTAACAACTCCCTGCTTCTTCACAACAAAGCAGCTTACAGATTCTGAGCAGCACTATCTGCCACTTTACAAAAATAGTGCTTGAAATAACGGCTCACAAAGCCGGTGAAGGATGGGAAGGGGTGTGTAAGAGCCATTCCTTGCAGGTTCATACTTACTTTGTCATCTGACTCCTCTCTTCCTTGGTCACATCTTGACACTGGGAAGTTTTAGAGCTTAGGCTGATGCCCAAGTCAAGAACTCAGACAAGTAGTGTAAAGAGGAAAACAGCATTTTAGGGGGAGGGTACCAGGTGTAATGGAGTGGCCCAGGGGCCAAGAAGAAAGGGGAGATGAAAAGAACACAGGTAAACAAAACCCAAAAAGCTACAGTTGAGAATAAACAAAACTGAGAACGAGTTCTGCTGAAGAGGACCTTTACCCCAGGTCAAAGACTCAGAATCCTACACATCCCAGCTGTCCTGGAGCGTTTGCTGGTGGACAGGGATTTTGTTTGCTTTGTTTCATTTCTCGGGCAAATGGGGACCTGGTGTCACTCTGTAAGGACCGCAGCTATCGAAAGCAATGCCAGCAGCCCGAAAGGCAATCCCAGGCAAGAGGGGATGGCAAACCACCCTGCCGAGCAAACCAAGCAGACTGCGGGCTCCCTGGAGGAACAAGCTCCAGAGACTCCGGTAAATCCAAGGGGCTTGGAATACGTGCAGGTAGGAGCAGCTGCAGCCTGCATCGAACCCGTGCTACAGAACGGCACGCACCGTCTTTCGGAACAAGCACCCTCTGGGCAATCCTACAGCACCTCAAACACCATCTCCCCCCACCTCGGGCCTCCTTCCCCGTCCCTTCCCGGTACAGACTGGAGAATGATTATTTTGCTTCACAGTCAGTGGGAAAACTCTCTGCTGGCCTTGGACACCCCATCCAAACCCTGAGCCCGGGGAACTGGCCTCCCCTCTGCCCTGCGCGGGGGTGCGCTCGGAGCCAGTCACCTCTTCTCGTAGTCCAGATCCCCCACGGAGCCGTTCATCAGCTGGTTGGGGGTCCACTTCAGCGCCATGATGTCGGCGGTCTGGTGCAGGGACAGGTATCCCGGGATTGCCTCCATGTCATCCCGCTGGGAAGAGAAACGCAGGGAGAGAGTGAGCTGGGGAGAGCAGCGGGAAGATGCCAGAAGCACAAAGCATCACCTCCGGCTGCCCGAGGCTGAGCCCAGCCCTGGGAAACAGCCCCCGGGACACAGCCCCCGGGGACACAGCCCCCAAGCCCACCCCCTCACCAAACTCACAGCAGCCCTGCAAAACCTCCCAGCAGGGACAACAGGACATGCCACCAGCTTGGGAGAAGGCAGAGGACAGCTGCCCAGCTGAGGCCAACCCAACAGCTCCACCTTAGCAGCTTGCACTTCATTTACATGACTGCAGTAAGCAGAAGGGGACTGGACAAGGGGTTTTGTGGCCTCTGGTCAAGAGACAGAAGGGAGAGGTGCCTGCTTCTGCTCAGAGCGCGGCAGAGCTCTTCCATTCAGCCGAGAGACCGAATGGGATCCGTATCACCAGGACCCCAACAAACGCAGTCCGCTCGCTGCCTTCCCAGGTTAAAGATGAGCCTGAGCCCTTCCACCGGAGCAGCTTGGACAGGATTGCCCGG
>NW_010102601.1:2903-10139 GCF_000699245.1 Pterocles gutturalis
TTGTTCTTGCCGTAGAGCAGCGTGGCTCGGGAATTCTGGTGCAGCGACTCCACGTAGTCCCTGGCAGACAGCGACGGCCGGTCGTCCATGCTGCCGCTCGAATGCCTCTTCTGAATCTGGAAGAGACCCCCCGACAGGCGTGGGGTGAGCATGGGCGTGGGGTGAGCACGGGCACCTCTTGCTTTCAAGAAGCTTCCCTTGAAAGCTCGCTCCCTCTCACTTAAATGCTTAAAGTCACCCCTAGAAATCTTCCCCTTTGTGTCCCCTAAGAGGACTCCTGGCTCTGGCCAAGCTCGGTTCTGCCCTTGGCGAAGCCCCAGGAGGCTGCGCCCCCACTCACGCAGAGCGCCGGGCGCTTGGTGGGCGAGTCCTGGCGGCAGTGCGAGCTGTGGATGCGGTGCCTCTGAACCAGCTCGTCGGCCGAGGGGTCTGTCCAGAAGTGGTCGGCGGTCTTCATCTTCGTGTACTCCAGCGCGCAGGGCCCCACTGCCCAGGGGAGGGGATCACAAACAGAAGGAAGTCACCGGTGGTGCGCTGATGACCGCGGTCACCGCACAGACCCCAGCATCTCAGAGCAGGGCTGGGAGGACGGCGGGCAGCAAGCGCATGTCGCTGCATCGTGTAACAGCAGCAAAGAATTCCTGGGGTCAGCCAGCCCTGGCAGTGAGCAGTAACCCCCCGCCCTGTGCATGCACCCGCGCTACAGCACCGCGCTGCTTCCCAGCGCCCGGCTCAGCCCTGGCTGATGCCCATCGCTATTACTGAAGCCTGTGCAAGAAAAAGAAACCCTTGAGCTCAGCCTTGCAACTCCCCATCTCTATTCACTGCTCAGCAGCTGCACATGGTGGTCTTTGTAAGTGCTCCACAGGGCTACCTGTCCAGGGCGATTGAGTTTTCTGAAGTTCTTAGGAGAAAACAATTGCATTTCACATCCCAGATCAAAGGGCTGGGAACAGCGGTTTGGAAAGCAAGCTGTCAAAGGAGGGTAAGAGGAAAGTGTTACCCAGTAACGATGCAAGAATTGGCCCATCCACAGGATCCATCAGGAGAGCTTCTTTCTCATAGTACTTACTAGAAGAAATAAGAGAGAGCAGAATGCTGCAGTCTTTCAGCCCCCTGGGACTGCAAAATGATAGAGACAGCGGTTTTAAATCACTGTAATTCCCCCCCCTCTCTCTCTGTGTCACCCCGTGATGGTGAGAGGGCATGAAGCCTTGAACAGGCTGTTCCTGCTCGGGGTGAAATTCCCAGGGAACAGGAATGTGAGCATCCCCATCTCCTACCAAACCGTCCCCAGGACCGGAGCTGACACCTCCCCAGCACACGACACCGCAGCAGGCGCTGCCCAGAAGAGAAGGACAACGCGGTCCCCGACAACCCAGCCACCAGCAGAGCCAGTGAGGCCTGTCTTTATTTCAGGGAGCATACAGCAGCCACCAGCAGCAGGGGATCATCAGAGTCCCCATGCTGGCCTGTCCCACCCAGGGATTGCTCTGGCCCATCTGGATGGAGCTCAGCACCTCCAGCAGCATCGGAAGGGGCAGACGCTGGTAGGGCGTTGGGACGGGCAAACGGTTGGTCCCTGCCAGCACTCACCTGCTGTTTTCTACCAAGTAATGCACAATTTTATCCAAGACCTTTTCGAAGAGGGCTGTGCGGATCCAGAGGTGCTTGATGGCTTGAGGAGACAAGTTGGGCAGCTTCGGCATCTTGCGCACGTTCTCCGGGATGCCCTGGACTTGATTTCGTCTTTAGAGGTACAAGGCAAAAGACAACAGCATCGCTGGCTCACCTCCGAGCACCGCAGGAGCCCAGGGCACCCGTGGCACTGCGTGGGGTACGCGGCCGGGGTGTCGGTGCGGTGGCTGGGGGGTGCCCAGGGAGCCACATGGGGACGGGGCTCTGGACACCGCTCCCTTCATCTGTTCCACCCCCTACTCCAGAGGGCACACATCTGCTTTTGAAAACTGAGGTCAGAAAATCGGTTACGCCCTGTAACAGCACCCTGGGACAAGCCTCTGCCTCAGCAGGGTCCTGACCCACACAGCTTCCCGCTGGCGCCTGGGGACAGCGGCTCACAAGCAAATGGCTTGTCTGAGCCCCGCGTAAAGATTCCTGCCCCCGGGCAGCTGCTCCATCCCTTCCCTGGTTCCTGTCCACGGATGAGCGAGCCACCCTCAGACAGCAGTGGAGTTACTGCCGGGGCAAGCCCCGCACACCCAGGCAGCCCAGAGCTGGTTCCAGTTGGCTTAGCACACTGGTCCATAAACCGTGACAGTTCAGGACAAACGCTCAGCTGTCCCTGAAGCAGGAAAAGGAAACAAGGACTTTTCCATCCTAGCTTAAACCACACCTGCAACTCAGTCTCCCAGGAAAGTTCAGTCAAGATATCAGGACTCTGCTCCGCTGCAAGAGCAATTCCTCCTGCAGAGGCTTAAGCTAGGACAAGTGACCCACAGCCATACCCAAACCCCACACCCACCCCAAAACAGGAGCGACCTGTGGGATAACACAACGCTGGTGCCTTACGCGTTCTCAATGAGCTGCTCCAGGTCCTGCACCTTCTTGCAGAGCTCCTCTGCCAGGGGAAAGCTCTTTCCCACCTTCATGAACAGAGCCGCGATCTTGTTGCTGCGCAGGAATCCCGCCGCCCTCCGCTTCAGCCCGTACAAGACGCAGGCTTCCACCGCAGCTGCAACAGAGCGCCGGCGTCACCGAAGCGCAGAACCCAGAGCTCACACCACAGCAGCTGCTCTCCTGCTGCATCCCCAGCACACAGCAGAAACGTTTCCCAAGAGGAGAGCAGTGCTACACTCTATTGCTGCCTAAGCGGAGAGGAGAGCGGGGAACCCAGATGCCTTCTGACCCGAAGGAGCAGCGGGCAGCGCAGCTCTAGCTGCCAGTTCTGCTCATTACACCGAGGTGCCATTTCAATTTTGCAAAAACTGAGGTTGGTGACATCTATTAGAAGTTCAGCTAACCCCAACAAAAGGGAAGCAAACACGAACCTGTGTGCCAAGATGTAAGTACTTCAAAGGAGAGTCAACTTGTGCCTCCCAAAGTAGATCCACAGTCCCCCGAAACCACCCGAGAGGGACTAGCCAGGCAGACTAACCTGCCTTGGACCCACTCATCTGACCAACCAACAGCCTAAAGAGATCCTACTGGACCAGTGATGAAACAGGAACACGCAGCTTTCGGATCACAGAGGTGGGATCTCCGCACCCCCAACAGTGAGCAGCCTGGGCTGGAACCGCTCCCAGTGCTTTGGTCAGTCGTAAACCAGAGCGCGAGAAAGGACTTGGGCCGTGTGCTCGCAGCCCTTTGTTCCGAAAATGCCAGGATCCGGCTCTGCTACACGATACCCTGAGTGCAAACAAATCGATGCTAACGCCGGGAAATCCCGGCACGCGTGGAGGTCTGCATCAGCGTGGCCACGGTTACCAGAGCAGTGACTGTCCCAGCGCAGGAGCAGCCAGCTCACGGCGCGGCAGCGATCGCACGGGTCAGGAGCTGGCACGAGCCTACCAAAACCTGCCACGAGCCCGCTCCTACGGCGTCGCTCGGGTTAAGCCCGTGGGAGCAAACAGCCCATCTGCGGTTTAACAGCTTGAAGCTGAGCACGGCTGGACGCAGCACAGCGATGGGGCTCCCCTGGCTAAACGGGGCTGAAACCATTCCAGGCGACCAGTTTGTCTGTGGGGCCAGTAGCCCCAGCCGAGCCTGGGCCAGCGTCACGGGGAGGGCAGTGCCAGCAGCGCACCGGACTCGGGGTCCCTCTGCAAGCTCAGGGCACCAGTCCCTCTTCCTTCTCTCCAGTCTGCCCACCAGTCCAGCCACCATCACTAATCAGGGGCTCGATGGAAGGACAGGATGTAAAGCTCCTCAGACAATATATTCCAAGGCAGAGACCATCCCCACCTGGCCCTCAGGAAAACATCCTCACCAGCCGTGCGACAGCCAACACGCAGGCGTGCTGCATCTCCTCCAGGCAGGATAATTGCTGTGCTACGCGGACAAACAGGCTGATGCTCTCCTGGCAGGTCTCTGCGGATTCCAGAGACACCGAACAGCTCACTGACGTTTTCCCTTCGGCCCAGCCTGAGGGATGGGTACGGCTGGAACAGATTTCGCCCTGAGCCCCTGCGCTGGGATTGTGCAAGCGAGAAGGAGAAAGCTTGAGAGTGAGAGAGGCACACTGAGCAGCAGAAGAGATGGGGCAGTTTTGTCAGAAAAAAATATCTGCGTTCACACAAGCATCCTCCTGAAAAACCTAAAGGCAACAGAGAACCTGGGGATGAACCACGGGCAACGCCAGCAGCTCAGCCCGGCTTCGGCCACCACCCTCCCAGCTCGCCGGGGGCTCAGCTGGCTCCTGGCAGCCGGTGCTCCGCGGGTACGCCCCGTGCAAGGCTTGGCCTGACTCCCCTGCCTGATGAAAGCAGCGTCAGGCACTCCCCAGACCACAGCAGAGCCCAGGCAGCGCTGGCCGCCTGCCCTCTCCTGCCAGCTCCTGCCCGGGCACGCAGCAGGCGGGGGGCTGACTCCACAGAAAGATGCACAAATGCCGGCTCCAGCGGCAATCCGCTTGCCAGAGTCCCCCGGGAGGGCTGGGGATGGATGTCTAGTGTCAAACCAGGCTTATTAACCAGGCTGATCAAAGCACTGGAAAATTACACGGACCCACCGTTCTGCAGGCTATTGATCTGGGTCCGACAACAAGCTTTCTGGTGCACCAGCACCGCTCCTTCCCCAGGAACCTGAGGGTGCAGAGCCAGCGCCGAGCCCTCCCGCAGCAGCCCAGCAGATGCTGATTTGCCTCTCGCTCCTAAAGGCATTTTTTTCCTACAGCTGAGCAACTCTACGGAGACACTTAAAGACGTTCCATGCAGACCCATCACCGTCAGCTCCCAGGGCTGGGAGATGCTCCCATCATCTCTGCCCTGCTCAGTGCCCTGCCCGAGCTCAGCAGAGCCAGCGCCGAGCCCTCCCGCAGCAGCCCAGCAGATGCTGATTTGCCTCTCGCTCCTAAAGGCATTTTTTTCCTACAGCTGAGCAACTCTACGGAGACACTTAAAGACGTTCCATGCAGACCCATCACCGTCAGCTCCCAGGGCTGGGAGATGCTCCCATCATCTCTGCCCTGCTCAGTGCCCTGCCCGAGCTCATCACCGAGCGGGCAGCATCCGCCGTGCTGCCAGACACGTCCCGTGCTAACAGCAGAAAAGCAACAGGTCCGGGCCAGCCGAGTCCTGCCCACCCAAACCTGGCCCTTCAGAGCCACTGGATGGATACCTGATTTTTAAACAAAGCCCTGCACAAACCTTCCTGAAGCCCAGATGTGCTGCAAATAGCACAGCCCATGCATGGATGGGTTTTCCTACCTGTCCCAGCGGACTATTTGCAGCTGCAAAGTAAGACTCAACTGCTCAATGGCTTTGGGACCAAATGATGACCCACCCCTCCCTCAGACACACTCAAATCACCGACCCCATTCCCTTCATTCATTTATCCTGTGCTCCAAGGCTGAACCACAAGTGACAAATGTCCCTCCCTGCCCGGGGCTGCACCCAGTCCTGCCCGTGGCACAGGCATCTCCCGAAAGCTCCGCGGGTCTCGGCTGCTCACCCCTCGCAGCCGGCAACCCCAGCCAAGGGAGCTCGGAGCCAGCTGGAGTGGGATTGCAAGTCGAAAAGTCACAATTTTGGAACGTAAGGTTATGCAAAACGTGCAGCTGGACTAGAAATCACAGCAGCACTTCAAACCCCGGGGAGAAGCCCCCCCCCTCCACCGAGCCCGAACCGAGGGACCACGTTGCCAACGTCAGCTCCCTGCTGATGGAGCCGGACCAGGGCAGGGCATCACACGGGAGAAAACCCGGGCTGCAGAAAAGCCTCCCAGCACGCTCCAGCCAGACAGAGCAGTCATCAGCATCAACGCCACAGCCTGACCCTCTCCCAGATACTGCTCCCACTGGGAAAACTACAGCAAAGGTGCCGCCTCCGTAGGAACAACTCTCCCTGTGCTCTCCCGAGGGCTCAGAGGCTCCAGCACACAAACTAAAAGCACTTGTCCACACTAAATGCAGTTTATTTTTTTAACCTTATGATTTTTTGAGCCCAGTTCATAACTAACGTACTGTCACCACGGCAAACAGACGCTGTGACGGGGTCCTCCCCATCCCTAAGGACACAATCCACAGCAGAGACACAGGGTGCAGGGGCTCTGTGCCCCCTCACCCAGCTCAGGTGGGAGTTTCGATTCTTGGCCAAAGCCTGCAGACATTTCTGAGATCCTGGCATGCTTCAGACCACCCAGGCTGAGCACAAAGGCAGTCTCAGCACCGACGTGGACAACAAACCCCTTGGCCCACGCCGGCCCCCAGCCCCGCCGCCGGCTCTCCATCAGCCTCCCAGGGCAGCGCCAACGTGACAGATGCCAACTCGCGTTTGTCTGCTTCAAACTCTTCCCTCGCAGGCAAAACCGGGAAGCTGCCCTTTCCTGCCAGACCACTGGTTTCACCCGAAGGGGTGTGCGGTACACTGGCTGCGCAGAGGAGGAGGAGGGCTGTGGGAGGAAGGCAGCGCTCCCCGGGGAGAAGGGCAGCTCTGCCGAGCCAGAGCCAGGCTGGCAGCACGCTCCAGAGGTCATTTATCCGCTCACCTGGCTCACGGGGAGCCACAGCGCCGAGGAAGGTGTGTGTCCCATCCAAATGGAGAGCAACAGCAGAGCGACCAGAGCAGAGGGTGCCGGCACCAGAAGCCAGGGAAAGTGCAGCAGCACCATGAAGAAGGCAGAAGGAACTAACGAGCCCTTCGTGCCGGGATGCCTCAGCTCCCTGTGGCAGGAGGCTATAAATAATCCCAGGCTGCGAAGCCTCGTGCTGCACAGAAAAGCAGAGAATGAGTCACACCTCGAAGTCTGTTCTGCTCTTTCGATGCCGTTCGGTCGGCGGCACACAAAGGCACACGAGCGCCCGCACGTCTTTTATGCGGGGACGCAGGAGCAAAGGAAGGCGGCGGTCTCTCCCTCTGCTCTCCGAAGCAGCAAAGGAGACCTCACAGCTCCTTCCTCCCTCTTCTGTGTGCCTGTGCAAGTGTTGTTCAATGGAGACAGTGCTGCACGAGCCTCCTTGGAGCAACGTCTTCAAAAGCTAGTTGTCATCACTTCTGTCATTTTCTTCCCAGCCCCCGAATCAGCAAGCTGCCCTTCAGCTCTCCGTAACCGGCGGCGCGC
>NW_010102601.1:10199-11920 GCF_000699245.1 Pterocles gutturalis
AGCAAACATCTCGGCGAGAGCAGGCACAGCAAACCCACCGGGCTCCAGACCGGCCCAGGGAGCCAGGGCTTGTGGTGCCGCAGCAGAGCAGCTCCCCAGGGCTGAGCCCCAGGGTGACGGGGACTTTATTGCTTTGTCCTTTAAACTTCCTCAGCCAAGGACTCTGCAAGCTCCACGTCCTCGTCTCAAACCCCCGGCAGGAGCAATGACTGTAGCAAAGAGTTTGACACATCCATTCTGAAAGACCTTCCCATTTACAAAACTTTCACACCAGCAGAAAAAAAAAAATAGGTGAAAAAAAGCAGGTGAGGTGAAAAGCACAGCTGCCGGAAAACACGCCCGAAAGCAGCACAAGATCCGGGCATTGAACCCCCCGCAGCCTCCTGCACTCACACAGACCAAAGACTTCTTTCCATAAGCTCCTGTTCCATAATAGCACAGAAATATTTGGACTTAACAGACTTTCTGTTGAATTAATTCTCAAGGGAATTTTAATTAAAAAAAAAAAATTTCTAGTATTTCTTAAATGGCTGCACACACTGCCAACATCCCTCCTCTTCTGACACATCTCAATGTATTTTAAGCACAGAGCAAAGGCCCCGGGGACTCGGACTGCTGCCAGAACAACTCATCCTCTGGCACCAGCCACCTCCCCAGCCCCAGAGCTGGATGTGTCCCCAGGAAAGGCACAGCCCGAAGCCCCCCCCGGGCAGGGGAAGCCCGGCACGCAGAGGATGCTCCAGCTCACGTCAGCATCCGTCACCGGAGACTCACCGCAGAAGGAGATGATGTGGCTGCTGTCCTCGTGCACAAACTTCCTCGTCACCGCCTCCTCCATGATCTGCTTCACCTGTTGAACAGAGGCCTGGTTAGAGAAAACGGTGAATTTCAGCCACAGAGCAGAACGAGGAGACCTGTGGTGGAGAAGCTCCGCTGGCTTCGTGTCTGAGGGAAACCTCCTCTGCTCTCCACCGGCTCCCGCCGCCTCTGACGGCACAAGAGGTCTCACGGAGCATCGCTGCTTCTCTGCTTGCTGAGCATCACCTGCTATTTCAAAAGCTCAGGTACAAAATAAAGGCTTGTTCTGGTTTTGAGAAACTTCAAAGTAGAAGTAAGAGCAGAGAATTTACTGCAGGAATCAAGCATCATTTGGACAAAAGACATCCTAACAAGGGCAACCAAATCTCGTATTTAATGCTTTACAGTACGGTTATGTTCTTTCCTTTTATGGGGATTTGACAAATTTAATGTGACAGAGCTGTCCCAGGTGACTGGCACCATCTATCAGCACCGGAGTCAATGACCACCCGGCACCAAGCGTGAGCAGGACCTCCACCTGCACAGCGACCCGACCAGCGCCGCCCTGATGGTGCCCGTGCTGCTCACAGCGCGTCACCAGCACCCATCACCGCACGATCAACCAAAAGGAACAGGCTCCAGCCCTGGAGAAGCTCCCAGGACCGCCTGGCCAGCCCAGCGCGGAGCCCAGAGGAGCCCGAAGAGCCCAGGAGTGCCAGAGCTGAAACCCCAAGTACCCCCAGCACCGCTGCTCTGCCCCCAGCGCCTGCCGCCAGCCCCGCTCTCCCCCCCCTCTCAGAGCATCCCTTTCGGACGACGAGGACCCTTTTCAGGGATGCGGCAGGGTCAGCCCATAAACAGGAGCTCAGGGACTCGAGGTGCCTCTCGGGGCGGCAGTGACTTCACCCTCCCTGGGCCTGCTT
>NW_010102601.1:11941-13134 GCF_000699245.1 Pterocles gutturalis
TTCTGTCAATGCTCAGTTCCCAACTGTTTCTTCCTCTTAAATCCAGCGTGGCTGGATCCCACCTTCCACTGCCTCTGTAACATCTTGCTTTCGCTCTCTGGTTTCAGAAAGCGCAGGGGAAAGGGTTCACAGCGCGGAGATGCGGGCGTAGGAGAGGCTCTGCTTACCAAGCTGTTCTCTCTGAAGGCACACGGAGGAGGAGAAAACAGCAGGTCAGGACTTGGCCAAGCCAACCTTGCACGTACGAGAGACCTTTAATGGCATCGTTTGGGGAATTAAACTCTTTAGCCAGATAGAATCAAGGTCAGTTATGCACAGCTAACAGCTCAATAAAGGAAATCCTTTTACGAATATGGATTAAGAAAAAAGTCACATCCAAAGCCAAAAGCATCTCCCGGCAGGTCACAGCTCCCGGTGCTGCTGCTCCGCGGTGCTGGGTGGCTGATGGAGCCTGCCCGTGAGCCAGGGCGAGGACCTGCCCAGAGATTTCATCTGTATCCCGGCAGCAGGGAATGTCACCGGGACCTGGACCTTGGGACCGGGGGTGGCTCAGAGCCCTGGGCAGTCCCCTTGGCACCGCACAGCACAGCTCCTGCAGCTCCTCCATCTGCCTGCGCTCCGAGCACCGACCCCCGCCGCCCACGAAGCTGCTCGAAAATGCCGAACCCCCGATATCGCATGGACCCTCGTGGGGCACATCGCAGTGGCTGGGGGGGGCCCCCCATCGCAGTGGCTGCTGCAGCCCCCGGGGCTGTTCCTGCCCCCCTGCTCCTCCCGGCAGCCAAAGGGATGCAGCGGCTCATGGGGCCGTGCTGCTAACCACGGCAGGTATTACGTAAAAGAAAAAGAAAATAAAAAAAAAGTTGGGATTTTTAAACTTCAAATGAGGTCATCGGTTCCTGGGATCTGAAATTTTTTCTGCATCATTGCCATCAGGAGCCACCAGGGGAACTAAGCCTATGAATCACCCAAAACCGTAAATGCAGAATACTTATTTTAAACCCCCTAAAACCCACTCGGGAATCAACGCAGGCAGTTTGTTACCAGCTTCTGTTTAAATTAGGAACATATCCAAATTAAAGCAGTATATTCAAATATTTGTCAGCCACCTTTCATGCGAGCCAGCATCCGGCTGCTCCTCTGCAACGCCCGCAGTCGCGCCCGCCGCAGGACATCGTCGCTGGGGCAGGGAC
>NW_010102601.1:13165-21332 GCF_000699245.1 Pterocles gutturalis
GTTGGTTACCCCGTGCCCGTGGACCCGCCGGCACAGCGGGACTGCGGCTCTGACCCGGCATCTCGGTGCCAACACAGCGCAAACCACCTGCGCTCCCAAGGCACACCAAAAAACCCTTCCAAGAGACACAGTTCCATGGAAAATTACTCATTAAAAGGAAAAAAAAAAATGCACTGTATTGACTGAGGTTATCACATTAAAGCAAAGTTATCTAAAGGAATGGAAGCGGAAAGGGCACCGCGACGAGGGCACTGCCCTGACCCGCAGGACTAGAGCGGAACGGGAGCAGCTCTATGAGAAATCCACGGCCCCAGGGCACAGGGGACAGACGGACAGACACCGTCTTGTACAGAAAACAAGTGTTACACCGAGGAAGTTTTCCAGCAGAACAATCTCACCCTGGCCCCCAAACGGACACGGCTGGCATCTGTAGGGCAGCTCCAGCCCAGAGAACCCAAAACTCTGGAGAGGTTCTCCTGTGCTGTTGTCTACAGATCCTGGAGGACTTTCCCACCGGAGCCCAGCCCCTCCGCAGCCAGCTGGGACCCCAAACGCCGCCGCCTCCGCCGCAGCATCCATCTGCCACGGTGCTGCCGGACCCCTCGGGAAAGCAAGGCGGGTCTGTGGCACTGCGGGGACGGAGAACGCCAGCGACCCTGCGCTCGGCTCACTCCATGGAGGAGCCTCCAGCAGCCTCTAGATACAAAGCTGCATCCCAGCACTGGGATGCTAATTCACATCCTGCAGCCAGAACACGCTCAACGCACGGCGCTGCCCACTCTTTACTGAAGCCAGTCTGTGGAAAATGAGATGTTTGCTCTTCTTTTATTAGAAAGGAAATTAAAACAGCAACTAGTAATTTTGCTGTAGGTAAACTTGAGATAGTATTTTATGACAATGAAACGCTGCTGGCTGCAGCTGTGAGCAGAGGACAAGCCACCCCGGCTCGGGGAGGGTCACAGGGACACCCCACAATGAGGTGCCCCCCCAACTCGACAGCATTAACGGTCATTCCCGAAAAACACAACAGACAGGCAGCTCTCGCCACTGCCACTGGAATCACTGACTCTGAGCAGTCAGAGAAAACAGGTTTTTTCCCTCCTTGCCTCCTCTCCGAAGGTGGATGCAGAAGCCAGAGGCACTGAGAAGCGCTCGGGGGTTATGGCATTGCATGGGGGCACCGGGAACCCCGGCACAGCCACAAACCGGGGGACTGAGGTCACCCCCACACCTCCCGCTCCCAGAGGTCTCAGCCTCTCCTCGGGCTCCCCTTGCCCTGGGCAGCTCCATCGCAGCCCAAACACTGCCGTTAGAATTCTGTTTCACTAACTGCTTCTTTTTCCTCCCTTCAGAAATGAGAACAAGCCCTGACCCACCCCGCAGCCCCCAGACCCAGCGAGGGACGCAGCCTGAGATCTCTCAGCACCAAATTCCCAGGGTTACGCTTCATCTCAAAGTCCAGTTTCCCCGTAACAGAGCCTCGTAGCCCAGCTGTCATTGCAGTGGCGGAGCAAGCCAAACGTGACAGCAGTCACAATAACCCCCGAGGCGCAGAGATCGGGGGGCAGACCAATAACGCCGGGTTTAATTAGCCTGAGGCAATATTTACTCACAGCTCTGCCTCACCTGGCTGGATTTGTCCAGGCAAGTCACCATACAACCTGCACTGGAGACTATTCCGTGACGTGTACAGTCACTGTTTTCCCTGCCATGCCTCTTGCAAAGCCTGGCGCTGGGTATCGAGGCGTCTGAAGCGCAGCTTCTCCCATACCTGTGGTCACTGCACTCTGGGGAATTGTTTAGAGCCGGCCAGATGCACAGAGTCCCCGGCGGGATCCTTCTCCCCGTCCTGTCTCACGGTGACGCTTGGTCCCTTCTCCAGAGGCTGCAGGGCTCTGTGCAATACGGCTGCGGGATGCTCCCAGGTCTCTGCCAGAGCCAGCCTCACGGGTGCTGGGACAGGACCCTGGCAGGCAGCCTTGGTACAGTGACACCGAGCAGCAAAGCCACCAGCCGGGTGCTCAGACTCCTCCGGTCCCTCCAAAGGGGCGAAGCAGCCAGGGCACGTACAGCCGGGGCAATGGGAGAGCGTGATTCACAGAGACAGCCACTGCAGAGAAATAAAAGCTACAATAAAATAAATGCCTCCGGTGAATGAGTCGGGCTTTGCAGCAGCATGGTTTTAGGAACTGCTATCGATTGCATTTGCTCAGAAACAGTGAGACCTTCTGCTGAATGTTCATCCTGAAAAAAAAAATATTTACAGTAGAAAATACAGTGGAAATGAAGGTGTCTTCTGTTTCCTCTGAATACCCACCTCTGCACGGGATGTCGAGGATTTGGGCGGGATGAGATGGTGCAACACCAGCACCAGGCAGCTGCACTGCCCGGGAGGACAGCCAGGCACTGGCCACCACGGAGCCAGACATGCCACAGCTCCGAAAGCCACAGCAGACACAGGAGGAGCCCTGCAAATCCCTCCTCCTTCCCGTCTCCCTGTAGGCTGCAGGCAGATGACTGCTAGCCCAAGGAAACCTGCAGGGAATCCGTGTCATCCCAACAAGCATCCGGCACAAACGAGCCCGGTGTTGGGGATCTGCGACTGCTGCTTGCCATTCAAGTCTCCTCACTACATCCCAACGCATTTCTTTTCCATGAACTTGTTCAATCTGCTCTTCCATATGTTAAAAAAACCCCAAAACTAAACCATAGAAACCCCCCACTTTAAACTCGGTTTGCTCTGTCTGTTCACTTTTCAAATCCTTTTAGGAGCTGCTGTTCCCTCGTTCTCATTCCAGCCTTTAAGTGCCGCTTTGATTACGTATTTGGAAGTTAATTCTAGCACTTAAAAACCTCATTTTACATGTCCATTTCGGTGGAACAAGTCCACGTGGGCACTCCTGGATGTAATCTGAGCGTTTCTTTAATCACCTCTCCCAGCCAAGGTCTCTTTCCAGGAATGAGCTCTGGTTAAGCTCCACAGAAAACAGTTTCCCACACCCTGTGCAGGACTCATCCACGTAGTGCTCCAGCATCATCACTCCTCAGGCATTACAAAATGCTAAAGCATCACTTAGCGAAGCAGATGCAACACGAAGACAATCCCTGGCACGTTTGTGTTGGCAAGGACAAACACGATCCACTCGCACGGCAGCTCCCGCAGCCCCGCGCTGGGCTCTGCCACCAGCTCACGTCTCCCAGCAGAAATGTGAGGCTGGATTTTCTCTCCGGCTCTTCGGCTGGCTTGTACCCAAGGTGGTTCAGTGTCCAAGGCACAGCAAGCCAGGGATCTCTGTTCAGCTCCAGGACACAGAGACATCACCCCAACCCCGAGCCCTCCGCTGCTGGACTCTCCACTCCGGTGCCCGCAGAAGCCTCACCCTTTTTTATCAGACTTATTTGTAAAATTCACATTATCAAACTCAGTGCTGCAAGATAGTTTCTTATCTTTCCAGCAATAAACACCCTGGTTATTCCAAACGCAGATGCCAGACCGGCTTTCCCAGCACCACCACAAGTTGCAGCAGACCTCTGCCACTGAGATACGAGCTGACCACCAAATAATTCCAATTAGTTGTTAAAATACAGCCAGGTACACCCAGAGGCTTCAAGGACTCTGGCCAGCCGTTGCGATGGACTAACAGAACACGGTCCCCTGCCCTGCGGGAGGACAGCATGGGGACAGCTGGACCAGCACCAGCCTCTTGCCACGCACGTGCCCGTAGAGCCCTTGGGCAGCAGCATCGACCGCAGCCCTGCCAACCGAGACCTCTGGCTTTTCTGAAAGTGTAATTTCATTATTTATCACCGCCTTCCGAAACAAAACACAGCCCTTCTGCAGCCGGGGTGTCACCCGCGCGACACACGCGGGACGTTCCTGGGCTGGCTCCTTGCGGGGTCAGGAGGAAGGAGGGGTTAATGCCCATGAACTCTGGCTATTTGAGCAGCTTGGTGGAAAAGAAATACAGACACAACTAAATGGAAGGGGTGTAAGACAGCACTGTGCCCTGAGGGGAAGGAATGATCCCTGTAACGTATCTCAGCTGGTGGTACCTTGCACCAGACTTTCTTCATCAGCTTTTGGCCAAACACCCATCCGTGCAGCACGACATCAAGATCACTTAAGATCACGTTGTAGCTGGTTCTATTCCTGCCGTGCCTGTCAAGCGCAGATTTCTGTGCCATCTGTTGGCACTGCCGGCACCGTGCGCTGTAAGATGCTCCGTAAAGATCCCACAACGTTTCAGACAAACTTTCATCATTTCTCTGATTTCAACGCCGGATCCCAAAGCTTTCCCTTGTTTGCCCTGCACCCATCGCACCACCACGCTGCTGCTTTCTGAGCGGCTAAACGTTACGCTGACGAGCGTTTTGTGTTCAACTAGCAAACGTGGCAGAGACTGGCACCACCTGCACTGAAACCAGGCGTAACTTCACCCCAAGGTGCTTTGACATCCCCAATCTGTGCCAAGCCAGGTATCTCCATGGCAACAGCCAGGATGCCACGAGGAGAAGAGGATGGCAGCAGAGAGGAGAGGCTGGGTGGGGGGACAAGAAGGCTCCTCTGGCAGAGAGATCGCATCTCCTGGAATGACAAAGAGGAAGATGAAGGCAGGAGGAAAGCAGCGGGGAATCTGTTCTGGGCAGGAAAGATCAAGCCGGGGGTTTCTGGAGCATGAGAGCACTTCTGCACATCACTGCTTTTATCTTCAAAAGAAGAGAAAATGGTCCCCAGCGATTAGTAAAACCCTTTTCAGAGGAGATCGATGCAGGCAATCGAGATGCGCTGCATTAAAGCCGTCTGTTGACTTTTGATATTTGAAGCATTTGATATATTGGAGCACTGGAAAGAGGCTGCAAGCAGCAGCCTTCATCACCAGCCTGCAGCTCAGCATCCTCATCTTCATCTGCCTCAACAGCTTGGACAGCTACACAAAGGCCTTTTTTTTTTTTTTTTTTAAACTGGCCTTGAGAACATTTAAAGCTATCAACATTAATTTTTCAAATCCTAATAACACTAAATTAATTTACAATTTTCCACCAATCCAGAATGAAAGAGCTGGCACTGACACCCGCAAGCTGATATTTTGGAACTAGAGGCGTACGTACAAGCTCCAGAAAAACAAAACCAAGCTGCAAAACTGTTGCTCTTACCAGTCCCTCTGCGTTATTTAGCCGCAAACTCGCCAACGCGGCTGCGCAGCAGGGGCCCTTCGTCTGGAGGTGGGAGGAAGAGAGACCGACGGTCGTCCCTCTGCCATATGATGATGGAATTAGTCAACAGCTACCGAGTGACAAGCACTCAAGCCATTAAAAAAATAAACAATATACCCCATGGAAGGTGGCGGGGCAGCAGCAAGCGAACAGGCTGTGGTCAAGCCACAACAGTTTAAGTGGTGGGGCAGCAGCAAGCAAACAGGCTGTGGTCAAGCCACAACAGTTTAAAAATAAAATATTTCTTAGAACAAGCAGTAAAACGTGCAATGGAGGCACAGGAGTCACCGGCGAGCGAAGCTCCTTGCTGAGGGGCAGGTTAAGCATAAGCTAAGGTGCTGCAGGGGAATGAGCAAGCCAGCTGTTGACTCTCCTAGCCCATCCCGCTTTTCCCACAGCTGGTTTTCCCGGCGCGGCGCAGCCCAGCCTGTGCTCCACGGGTAACCCGCCGCCTGTACACAGCGCAATCACCTGCAGGAAGGCAAAAACCTCCCACAGCATCCTCCTCTGTCAAAAATGACACTTGCCAAAGAAGGGGTTGCAAGAAGAATATTTTCAGTTGAAAGTCCACCCCCCTTTTAAACCTAGTTATTTCAGGCTCTGGCTTTTTGAAGAAGCCTCATCCCATCTGATAAAAGCTCTGAAAAAATCAGAGAGGATTTGGTTATGCTTCCTACCCTGCATGGCAGGGAAGAGGACTCCTCGTAGTTCCACTCCTTCCCCTGCGGTCTGCTGATAAATAGTCAATTTTGCAGCTTTCAGGATTAGTTTGATTTATTATGACCATATGGAGGGAAAAAAAAAAAAAAAAAAGGAAAAAGATGGTGATAGCACAACTCATTTCAACCTAAATTTACTGCAGAGCAGGAGTTCTTAAAAATAAAAATGCGTTAACCATGGGAACAACCAAACATCGAGGTCCATTTGCTCACGGCGGCGCTTTGGGTAATTTTTATTTGCTGTTTATCTTCACAATATTGTATTCCTTCGGTTATAGCACTAGGACGACAGACGTGGCATGGCTTCCCAAGGACGATCCATGGCGGTGGAGCTCACCTGCCCCCGAGGAGCCGGCAGATCCCGGAGCTGCGGCTGAGGCCACGCAAAGCAGTCGCATGGAATGAGAACACGCAGCTGTGCGAAAGGGGAAAATCCAGGGGTGAGGGGAAAAAACGGAAGGAGATTTCTGCAGTTAGCCCTTTCTACTACTCCTTGGAGGCTGCACAAACTCCTGACTTACCCTGAAGTCAGTCCAGGAAAGGAAAAAAACCCAAAAGCGTGAGCAAAACAGGTCTCATGAGCAGGGACCAACGGGGAAAAGAATGTCCCACCAGCGCCCAAGGTCAGGGATGTTGCTCAATAACTAACTGCATCACCTGTGGGATCAGGTTTTTTTAAAATCAAAGCAAAGCCCAGGTGGAGGGTGTGCAGAGCCCAGGTCTGAGGTTGAATTCACCCCCCTGCATGCACAACCAGCCCCTCCTCGCTGGAGCGAGGTCCCTGCCAGCGCCCACTGCTTCCAGCAGGCACCGAGCGGGGAGAAACCTGCGGGGAAAGTGCAACCACCCAGTGCCTGCACGGGCAAGGAACCCGAATCCACACCAACATCCCAAGGCAGAGCCCTGAGCGATGCGACCACCAGAAAAAAAAAAAAAAAAAAATCTCTTTGCTCTGCATCAGCAGTGCCCTTGCTGGAGAGATGCTGGACGGTGTCAGACACCGGCACCACGACGACCTCACCAGGGCAGAAGAGCCTTCCCCATACCCCCCTCTCCTTCAGTCTTCACTCACATTCACCAAACCCTCCTACAACACGTTGATTTTACCAAAAGCCAGCAGCAGGGCATGTCACAGCCCCCAGCTCTCCTCCCCCAGGCACCAGCCCCGCTTTCTCCAAGCACACAGCCCCCGGCGGGAGAGCACAGGGAGGGAAGCCGGGTACCAAACGCCGGCACGGAAGATGCTCGTGTGCGGTGACAGCCTGTGGAGACCACGGCGGTCTCCAGGAGGAAGCTCCCGGCCGCGGGCTCAGCTGTTTAACCAGCACGCCGACGGGCAATCCTCGCCACCCATCCTGCAGCCAACACGCAGGCTGCTGTTCTGTCTCTCTGTGTTCAGGAGGAGTCGCAGACAGATGGTAATAATGAGATGTCAGCTTTAGCCGTGATGCTAAATAAATGTCATACCCTTTTTCTGGTTTAATAGCTGTTGCCAAGGCAACGAGTAGTATTCCTTACCACCACACCCGGCACAGGATTAGAGGTGGGGAGCGGTCTGGATAAACAGCCAAACACACTGCACTGTCACCCTCCCAGCCTGCCACCCATGGGTCCTGCTCACCCTGCTCCAGGCCAGGTCCCCAGCAGGGACGTGCCGCTTTCCAGAGCCCGTACGCTGGTTATGAGGATGCTGGTAAGACCAGAAACAAACTATCACACATCACGCTCCCCAAAATCCCAGGAGAGGGGACTTGTGGGGACAGACCACAGATGACACCACCTCCCAGCCACCCAGTACTCCAGCACCCAGCAGAGCGGGTCCAGGTCCCCCGCAGCAGATCCCACGACACTTGTCCGTCTCAGCCGCAGCGACCGCAGCCGGGTGGCACAGACAGCCCCCCGCAGCCCACCTCCACGCACAAGCAGCACACAACCGACGCGACAGAGCACAGGGACCTTCGGCTCCCCGGGGAGATCAGCCGTCAGCTCGCTGTGCTAACGCTACGCACATTAGAAACGCTCAGTTCTGCACAGACCAGCTTTGGGCAACCTGGGCTAGCGGCCGGTGTCCCCTGCCCATGGCATGGGGTGGCACTGGGTGGGCTTCAAGGTCCCTTCCAACCCAAACCATCCTGGGATTCTATGATAGAAGGAACCTGAGGCAGCTCAGCGTAAACACTGGATAAACTGTCAGAGAGTTGAAGATGCCGGAGAAGGGACCCGAGCAGGCTGAT
>NW_010102602.1:0-12351 GCF_000699245.1 Pterocles gutturalis
CATTCTCTTTAAATGAAGTATTAGTTTCCAATACTAAACCTGGTTAAAAAGCCAATGACCATTATATTTGTATTCAATTATAGAAAGTATGTAAATTTCATGCATGAGCTTCCAAATGCACTCTACATTTCTCTGCAAATACACAAAATGTGATATTTACAACAATGCTTCCAAGGGAGCCAGGTAACTTATGGAAGCTGGTAGTGAAATGACAGTTTGAAAAATAATTACTTGTAAAAACGGATAATTTTCAGAGTCCTCCTGTGAGCTCTACTAGCTTCTCAAGGATTCTTGGGCTCAGTCTAATGCATCAAAGATTAAATAATATCCTAGTCACAATACAGACTTTGGCTGTTTTTCCTGCCTATGAGCCCTTGGTTCTAACCATGACCCTCACTTAACTTTCTCACCATTTGATAGAGTCAGCTTTTGCATTACAACTGTTGCCCATTATGCTGGTTCCCTCCCTATTACCATTTTCCTCTTAGGAAGTGTAAGCTAAATAATCTACTGAACTTGCAAAACAAAATACTATGTGCTGGCTCTCAGCTTTCTAGGACAGAACGTTGTTTGTGCTTACCTTTTACATAGGCTCCCCTGGGTTAAAATTCCAGCTTAGTACAGCTGGAGTGTGTATAATGCCGTGCTATAATCTGTCACCAAAGCATGTGTCCTGTACAGATGGAGGTACACTGGTCATGTTTTAGCTGTATGGATAGCCAGAATACTAAGGAGTGCATTTAGTGGTTTTCGTCTAAATAATCAGAGGAATGAATGCAGAGGTCTTGGCAAGGGTATCGTTCATTAACATGAATAGCAAGCAGTAAAATTCTAAAAGAAAAAATGAAAACAAAACACCCCAAACCCTAAATGCAGAAGTGGAATCTTACACGTGTATTGCACCCCAGACTTTGGAGCAATTTATGGCAACAGCAATAGGAACTGAATTTAGTAGAGAGAAACTGGTCCACTTGAAATATGACAAGGAAAAAACACATTAGCCTAATTTATTCACCTCTTAATGACTGAATGAATGGCTGTGTTTATGCGATAATTATTAAGAACTTGGTACAGACACAATTTAGCAGACACTGAATCAGCTGAGTCTTGCAGGAATACCTATATATATTGTCAAGACCATTTCTGTGGTAGCCCCACACAGTATAACACAAAACCTCCTGATTTGGATCAGCTTTGGAAAGAAGATTTATCTTCAGCTAGACGGATTCCAAGTGGGACCAATGAGTCATGTGGTTTGTACAAAATAAGAGCTCTGGCTTCCCTGTCATCTTAAAATATGTGCAGAAAATGACAAAGAGAACACAAAGCATCCACATGCCCTGCTTTCCTCATTGCCCTGTGTCTCACTAAGAAAAATCCCCAAAGCTGGGTCCTGTGAGGGTAGAATCCAGGGTGGAAATTGCTGTTGCTTAATGTGCTGGCGTTTCACTTTTTAGTGCTCTTTGGCAGGGCCACTTGCTCAGCGAGCCTTTGTTTGAGAACTGAAACCCGACAGGGGAAAAGGGGAATGGTGTTGCTTAGCAACAGCTCTCTTTTTGGTCAGGTAGCACATGGTTATGGGAAAGAGAAATCTGTAAATTCAGTGGATTTGGGTCCCACCCAGGAATTTTATTTCATTTTCCATAATCAGGCTTCTCCCTTACAAAAAAACTTGAACTGTCTTGGTTCCCCAAAATCTAAAACACAGTGATGGTCAAACAACCTCCTGTAAAGAGCAATCAATGTAAGCCTAATGGTGTACTTAATTCAGTTCTTATGCTGCATATGACCTAGTATGCACTTCAGAAAGATACTGTCTAAATAAAAAAGTATTCTCAAACTATACAATTAATTTATTGTCTTTTATAAACTGGTTTAACTATATGAGAACACAAACAAGTACCTAAAAATTAAAATTAGCCTCTTTTTTTAAGTCGTTAGATATTTAAATATTTTTATCCCTTTTGTGTTAGTGGGGTTTTGATTCAACTTTATGTATTTATTTATTAATAATGAATAGTGGTAAGGATCCCTATCTGGAGAATATTTGTTGTCTCTACATCTCTTTGCTGTCTACATGCCTGTAGCAGAGGGGGTAATAGTCTTTCTTATGTAAAATATGACATTATTGCATTGATACAATGCTTGAAAAATAAAAAATAAATAAATAAAAAAAAAAATCTGTGCATTGGATGTAACCATAGCAGCACCAGAATCTCTGAAGTCAATATCCCTAACTCTGGATGAAGAAAATAACGGTATTGTTATTTAACCCATCTACTCTTAAACAGAAACTGCCTTATTTTTCAACTGTACTGCCATTTTAGAATGCAGACCAATAACTTTTGCCTCTCTGTGCAAAATATGTTCTGTTCTTGAGTCCAATTTTAAAATGCAAATAGAAACATTTTACTTCTAAGCATTTGGGGGTAACTTCCAATTCTGTTTGATTCTGTATGAAAACTTAAAAAAAAACAAAAACCATGAAAAACCCTTACATGATTGTTTTGAAGAAACTCACAGCATTCAAATAAATGAACAGGAAGGCAGCTGCTCAGGAAAGTGGGCAGGATGGATTTGTCCACATTCATACTGTGTGAACCTGAATTCTCTGTCTGAATGCGTCCTTTCTGAAGAGTACCGTTTGATGACCAGCTGCCTCAGAGAAAGTTATTCAGGTTCTTGTTATTGAGTCATTCCATGCTGGAGTAGAGCTTTGGAGGATTGTAAAATACACTCTGGGTAGTTCTGTACATATGTATGTATGATTAACATATGTGTTTACACTTATGCTCCATATTATAAGTTATAGTCATAATTTTTGTAACTCAGAAAATTTGAATCAGTCCACAAGTGGGAAAGATAGTATAGGTACTGTAGAGTGTTATTAAGACTCTCTACCAAGCCTCCTTTATCATCCAGTGTATTACTTGTAGACCATCTAGTTACAAATAGATATTTTTGGAAACAAAGAAAAATATAATATTTGTCTATTTCCCTTTTGTATAGACAACCAGTGATTATTAGTAAACAAAAAAGAAAACATAGAACTAAGAAGCAATATTTTCCCAACAGATTTAGCTTTAAGAGGCCATGCAAAGTATTAATTTTTATTGAATCATTTGTTATGCTAACTTATGGAGATTTTATAAGTAGATAGAATATTAAGATTATGTATGAACAGGTGCTGCCTAGTAAAGTTTCAACATTGATTTAAACAGACTGAATGGGACAAGAAATTCTCAGGGGGTTACAAACCCATCCGTATTGTATCATTATTCCTTCTGCATTTCATGGCTGTGATAAGTATGCTTTTGGAACTGCAGTGTGACAGAGGTGGACCGTATGAAATTGATTCACACCTTAAGGCTCAGTAGATGGTTCCAGGGAAATTACACACTTCATTACACTTAAGCATAGAGAGATGAACAATCATAAAATGCTAATATAGTGTGGCCATAGGGCACTGATTATTGACAGAAATAATAGTTCAAGGAAAAGGCTTAGGTTTTTTTTGCATGACTAAGCAACAATCAATGTAATGAGTTTAGCTAACACTCAATAAGAAAGTAATACAGTGGAATAGTATTAAAATGAAGAATAAAATTCATATTGAAAAATCACACATATTAGAGATACAGAAAAGATCTGCCTAGAATACAGGCAAACCAAGTATAACGCCTTTGCATAAGGGAGAGGTGAGCTACAAATAAAGTGACAGTATTGATGTGGGTTGTTTTTGTTTTTTCAAATGCATTCACTTACTAAACCCACATTAACAAGTGTTTAATAAAGTCTGTTACAATGTGCATTTTGTTTAATTACATTTCATTGTAGACATTACACTCTCAGGGCAGCTGACAGCAGCCTCAGCAATATTTTGCACTGAAATTTCTATGTGACTCACACTTTAATTATCAGACGACACCAACTTTGAGACATAACACAGGTGTCAAAAACACGGTGGTAAACGTAGAATCCAGAGGGATGAAGTTTTAAGGACAGAATTATCTAAAGAGATTGAAGGATTTTGATACAAAAATCCAAGCTGAGAAAGATATCTAAACCATTTTAATCTGCTAGGAATCTTGACAGAAGTTTATGCTATACAATTCTACTTAGATTGCCTTGTCATGCTATATGCAATAAAAGTGACTTGAGTCTTACTCCATCCCCAGAATACCATGGGAAAGAAAAGTAATCTATCACAACCTTATCATCACTTATACGATTGTCTTCTTCCTAGCAGCATGTTTGACTTCCTTTTGCTGGGTGCTATTCTGATTGTGCCCAGGTTTTGAGGTGTACTGGCTGCAGACCTTTTAGTGCTCTCAGAGAAAAGTGGAAACAAGACTGAGTCAGCAGAAAATCCAAGAGAGTTTCAAAGTTCATTTTCTGCTCCTGAAAATACACTGATCAAATATTGATCAAGTATGCTGATGGGACAGTTTTGTATTCTGGCTTTAAGTCATGTTTAGTTCCTGATGCCTCTTAATTCTTGCAGCATTAATTAACTTTTTGAGCAAATGTGAATAGAGGATCTAATCCTTAAGCATTGAAAATCATCATAGTTCCACAGAAGTCAAGGAAGAATAGGTATTTCCCCCAATAGTTTGGCCATTGTCTTTCTCATGCTCTAATTGTGTTGCTTTCTTCCTTTCAGTTAATAATCATATTTCTACCCTGACAAAACTTAAAACTGAGAAGGTCCTGGTTTTTTTCTTCCTCCTCCTTCCAGAGCCTAATAATTTATCTCACACAGACTCACAGACATAGAGACACACAGGCATATGCACACGTGCTCCCACATAGCACAGGCTAGTTTACGCATAGCTCTCCAGAGACTGCTGTAAAATTGTGCATGCACAAATGGCAGTATTTTTGGCTAGGTCATACGTTCACAGCACCATATGAATTTGAATGTTCTCTGTTTCAAAACAAGTCAGCACTTTTCAAGCATCTAGGATAGAATTTTCTTAAATATTTTAATATATATCTAGATTTTTTTAAAAAACTGATATAGAAGAGGAAGATGAAGAGATACAGATATTCAACAGGAAAAAAATGAATGAGTTATAAAAATAAAAATAGAGTAATAAGAGATGAGCATGAAGTTTCAAAAATTATTTAAAGAACTCTACAATGGTAAACTGTTGAAATACTTCATTGCGTTGCAGGCTTAACTTGAAGTCAGATACTCTGTAAGGAATATAACACACACTGGGTCAGTTATCTGAAGACTCTCACTGGAAATGGCTGCTACAGAGCATAAACACATGGTTTGGGCCAACATATACATGAGCATGACGGAGCTGGGTAGGAGAGGTCCTGTAAAAGGAAGTCCTTCTATGGACTCTTGTTTTTGTTAGTGCATAATTACTCTCTAATCAGGATTTCCTCCTTTGGGACAGAGATATCTCAGTAAGGCAAACAAGTTCAGTTTCTAAATCACAGTGCATGATGCTTTAAAATCTTAAAATGAACTTAGCCATGTTCTCAGAAGTGGTAATCAAAAACCTAACATAGAGGTGCTGCTTCTGATTGATTGGTTTCAACTCATGGTGCATTGTGATAATACAGGATTTTCTCTTTCTCCTTTGTTTCCCAAACCTATTTCTTCTGTTATCACTCACTTGTATGATCACTTCCCCATGCATAGAAAGGAGTCTTTTTTTTGTTGTTTTTTCCTTTTTTTTTTTTTTTTTTTTTTTTAAGGTAACAGTCAAACCCAATAGGAGTAGGGATTTTGTTTGTGTTGTTTGAAAGTTGATGTTCTTTTTTGCAGACAGTCTGGCTCACATCAGAGGTGTAGTCACTGTTTCACAAGTAGATTACAGGTTCATGATTGTCCAGACCTGATATTCATCTCCTGTTCATCAGTGGCCTGGTGGGCAGTTAAGCAGTGTGCCTCAGCAAATGTTCACTTTTAAAAAGTAGTTTCTTTCTTCATAACAGCAGAATCAAGCTGCCAGAACTGCACATTACAGGTGTAATGCATTTTCTGAAAGCATTGGGCTGAATCCCTGACAAAGGCTAGGGTTTCTGGATGTTTGTGGTAAATGTTGGGTATGCTCTGGTGCTTAAGGAACTGTATTACAGATTCATGAAGAGGTGATATTATTTCATTCCACATCTAAAGGTTTAGAGAGTCTTCTAGAGTCCCAGGCAATTAATCTTTCTGCTTTCCCTTCAGCCACTGTCCTCACTTCTTAAAATAATGCTTCTCAGAGACAGAGGGAAAAGCCTCTGATTTCAACTCAGCAAGGTTTGCTAGCTTGAGGCAACTGGAGTGTGTTTGAGGAAATACTACTTCAATTTGTAATGGACTGCATTTTAACAGATTGACCCACACCAGAAAATCCAGAATCATCTCATAGGTTTCCGGAGTGACTGTCTATTTGCACTTCAGGGTAAGAAGGAAATTAGATTCACTCCCATATTTTATCCAGAAAAAGAAAGAAGGAAAAAAAAAAAAAAAAAAAAAAGAGCCCTCCTGATTTTCAGGTGTCCTGCTCGTGTTCTGTAGGTAGCCTACATTATGAAACTACTCGGGATCTAGCGGTCATCTTATGTGCTAATGCAAATTTGGAGACTGTTGCAACAGGAAGAAGGAAAGCCGCAACAAGCTCAGTTTTTCACTGGAAATTACTGTCTTATATTGCATATATTCAGGGAACAGAACTCAGTGGAAAAAAAAGATGCCCATACGTATAAGAATTTCTTCTGGGGGAGTAATCACTAGGTAAAAGTAATGTTCTTCGCTTGGTCTGTTAACTATCTCCCAAATTCTGAGTGACTAGAATTATTTTTCTACTTTTTCATAGGAGAAGGTATTTGGAAGAGAAGTTTTGCCCAGTCCCTGCTTAAATTCAAAAGCTGAGTGCCCTTTTTTATGTCTGTCCACGAAGACAGTGAATAACAAACTTCACTGTCTTATGAGGACATTTTCAGTGTTTAGCCATCAGTAATCTGATTCTTCTAATGAGTCTAATTTTTCCATTTGCAATATACAATTGATAAATAATGCTTCTGTGATGGCATCTTTGATCTGCATGTGTGTCATCACCACAAATTTTCTAAAATTACTGTATACTTCCCCTGTAATCAGAACAAAGTGTATGACAAAGGACATAAGAGACAAAGATGAAGAGGTAAGAATTCACCTGTGAAAGCTGTGCACCTAATCTGACTATTAAACCTAAAAAATTACAGAGAACAAGTCTTATGTAAATGCTGCCTTACGTACTTAATTCTTTGGATTGGTCTTCTCTGCTTTTTTTTTCAGTGCTGTGGAATGTGAAATGCTAGCTGGCGCTCAGGCTGCTTCTCCAAGGGACTGGAAGTAGTCTCTGCCAATTTGTGAATTTGTAGAACACGACAGAAGAAAACTTCAAAAGGAATTAGTGTTGATGCTGCATCTAGAACTGCTGAGGCTCCAGAGGAGGTCTATATGCTGGAAAGAGCAGTCCCAGACCTAGTTCCAAAATCATGTGGAGCTTTGATCATGGAAGGGGTCTTACCCTCCATGACAGGTTTTCCCTCTGTGTCTGTTTCTTAATTGATAACCTCATGGACCTTTTGAGGTAAGCATATGTGTTTCTCTAGCCTTCCCCTTTTATATTTAATCTTATGCACCTCTGAAGCATCTGACCCATAAAAGATCCAAGTCATAAATACAGCAGTCACTATTGTGTTGTGATCTCTCTACTTTGAAATACATCCGAGAGGGAATGTTTCAGTAGTTAAGACTGATCTTCTGTCCTGTGCTTACGGTCTGTAGCTCAGTAGTCAAGCCATCACCTGCAATATTATAAAACTTTTCCAAAGACTTTCTGAAACTTCTGAGATCCTCTCTGTTGGTTCTGTTCTCCACAGCAGACTGAGAATTACCTTGCAGGTAATCATAGAATCGTAGAATGGTTTGGGTTGGAAAGGACCTTAAAGATCATCAAGTTCCACAACCCCCCACTGCCATGGGCTGAGACACCTCCCACTAGATCAGGTTGCTCAAAGCCTCATCCAGCCTGGCCTTGAACACCTCCAGGGATGGGGCATCCACACGTTCTCTGGGTAACCTGTTCCAGTGCTCCACTACCCTCACAGTAAAAAAAATATTTTTTCTTCTGTGATGGCACAGAAGCTCTGGTATATCTTCTACATAGCTGCTGAAGGTTTCTTTCCCTTCCAAATGGTCTACATTTGTCAATCCAAAATCAACTGGGGGTTACCAGATGCATGTCATATCTGCACACCCTCCTTGCTCTCCCTTCTAGTTCTGCTTTCTGTAACATTTAAAATTTTTTGTTTGCACCTAACCTAAGGAAGG
Source organism: Pterocles gutturalis (assembly GCF_000699245.1). Taxonomy (NCBI): domain Eukaryota; kingdom Metazoa; phylum Chordata; class Aves; order Pterocliformes; family Pteroclidae; genus Pterocles; species Pterocles gutturalis. The sequence goes on from NW_010102602.1 coordinate 8,327, forward strand.
AAGGAAGGAAGAAAGAAAGCAAGCAGGCAAGCAAGCAAGCAAGCATCAGCATTGTTTCATCTGTTATTGGATCCTTACTAAAAAAGAATAAATGCATCAGTTTAGTTTCTATTATCAAAAATGATGACTTTTCTTCCTAGTTACAGTCTATACAATAAAACCTTTTGCTAGATCACAAAATACTTGCCTAAGTTAACATTCCTAGAAAATTTATGTGAAATGATAACCAATCTATAGTTTAAACAAAACGTGTATATTCCTCTCCAAATGACTTTCCCCCTTGAATCCTCCTATACTACAGGTTTGGCAAAGGTTTTAAGGAATCCCTTAGAAAAATACAGAAACAGTATTACAGTTCCTGGTGTGCAGTTTACTAGTCTGACCAGCCACTTGACAGTCTTCCTGTAGCCTAACAGTTGCACATACATACAAGTAAACCTCAGTCATTGTCATTTTCATAGTAGGAAGACAGAATCAAAGGCAATTAATTTCCACTTGCCCACAAAAAAGGAAAATTCCAGTTTCTTGCAACCTGTTGGCTTCTGTGTTTTCTTTCACATCATCCACATTCACAATGGACATGCTGAAAAGAAATGACAAGTGGCTAGCCCCATAGCTCATCAACTTTCACAAATATAAGCAAATATCACTCTGAGAACTTTCTTTTGATTATATGATTGCTTTAATGCATTTCTTACTGTTGTAAGAGTTATCCAAGGTATGTCACTGCCACTAGTACAGCAGTTTGTTCTATAGGCTTGAATATTATTCACAGAAATGAATTCTCCAAAACCAATCTTATCTCTGAAACATTCTATTAGAAGTGACATTTCTGCAGAGAAACTCAGATTTTTCTTGTTCTAAGACATCACTCCCCAAAGTTTCTGCTTCCGAAAGTGATAATAGAACTTGGAGTTCAAAGTACTTTTGACTGAGTGCCAGGTATTTTGAGATGCCTGCAGCTAACACATCGTTGCATGACAAATCATTTCCACTAACCCCTTTGGAGCAGTCCGTCAGTTTGTCTGCTAAGCTCCTAGTTACTGGGAGATCACTTGAAGTTCTGAAGTGTAAGACATCATCCAGAAGATGTCTGCGGGCAATTACTGGATATTTTTGCACTTGTAGATCTCTACAGTTAAGTGCCTCTGTTTGGAAATGGGAGAAATCTCCAATTTCTGAAGTGGAGGCAACATTTATCTCTCTTAAACTATAATGTAATCATTGCTTCTCATTGACTACTATGACTATGTTAAGTGCTACCAAGAAGCGTTTGAACAGTATACTTTCTTTTTAGACTACATTATGTAGCACCCGCCCAGTGAAGGCTGAGGCTTAGAAGAAAAAAAAAAAAACAACAAAACCAAACACCCCCTCCCCCCAACAAATGAAAGACTGAAGTATAGCCTTTCTTTCTGAAATAAATATTGAAACAATCATCCTTATAATAGAAAATATTTTTTCATTCCCTGACATGATACATTTCATATTAAAAGTTCCCTTAAACATTCTGGTTAAAAAAAGAATGCCCAGCTTACTCCACATGTTATTTTCTGGAAGTGATCTATATTCTGATGTTTCCCTTTAGGGAGTATTGGAAAATATTTGACAGAGTCAAGATCAAAATATCATGAAGTAGTCTTTTAATTCTGTAATGTCATATTTAGTTGTGAGTACCATCTATCTGATGAAACATACAGTGCCTGGTCTTTCAATGATCTTGGTTTTGGGTTCTGTCTTTTTTTTTTTTTTTTTTTTTTTTTTTTGGGGGGGGGGGGGTGGGGGAGGGTAACTATTTTTTGTCCTTATTGTAATTTTTTATTTACAAATAATATTTCTTTTTCTATAGATATGTCTCTGCAGAAGACTATTTAATTCAAGGGTTTATTTGAAAGCTGTTGCACTAAGGACGGCATAAAATGGTGCCTCCAGACACGTAGGCAACTGCTGAACAGCAAGTCTACTCTGCAAGCCAAGTTCTTGCCTTCAGGGTTGCACAGGTGCAGTTAATCATGTGGTTCCCTGGCTTAGCCAGATACTACACAGTGCTGATGTGCTTTCACATAAACAGCCAGACTTAAAATTAGTTGGGCAAGAAATTGAACAGATTTTTAGGTTTTTGTTTTTCTTTTCTCATTAAGTTCACTGAAGGTAGGATTTCTTTTGATTTAACTGCCTTTCACAGGTTTCAAGCTGTCATAGGCAAATGCTGAACAGAATCTAGTGACAAGGTATAAAGAACTCTCATTAGAAAATAGAAGTGATATCACTTCAAGTTGTAATTACATATAACTATTTTTAAGAGACCCAAGCATAAATATTTAATAAAATTATATATGAATCTTTAATTGCAAACTTGACAAAATTATTATATTTTTTCAATGTTAAATACTAATAATTATTAGTAATTCATCAGAATTATTATGAATGATGCCTGAGGTATGATTTTTATGTAAATTATAACGAAAACCAGAAAAAAAATAGAACTGGAAATGCATAGGGCATATTGAATATGTCACTAAATATACGTACTACGTATACCAAATATATAAATTACTAAAATTCCTGAAAATACTAAAAATATTGTTATTTGAAAGACATCTATCCATTCTTTGTAGACTAAAAACACATTCTGATCTTACAAGAACTCTCAGTGTTTGTCACTGCAGTTTCTGATTTTTGTCTAGACATAAAATAAAAAACAATACCAACAACAACAAAAAAAAATTACTTGAAAGCAACTGTCTCAGTAAGAATGCTTTTTTAAAGTTACTATAATTTAGGCAGACGCAGAGGTGCATTAGGTCAGTTTTATCCTCTTACCACTCAGCTCTTTCCAGGTATCATAGGAAAAGAGAATAGGTCCCTGGGTTTTCTGATGCTCAGAACTGTCACATGCTGATCTCCATGAGTACAAAGCAAGCCTGGAAAGAAGTATCACGTGGCCATCACTTCATGGAGATAGACCGAATTTTTGCAGAGCAAAATTAGACATGGAGGCAATTAATCTTTTCAGTATTTTCTGTTACAAGCCAAAAGATGTTATTTCACAGTATAACTCCAAGGAGTGAAATAGTTAAATAATTTCTGCAGGGGAATGTAATAGTCTGTAGATACATAAGCAAACATTATGCTTAATACAAAAGTATTCTGAACCTGAAATCATTAGCAATTTGGAAATGTTAAGTTTCAGGCAAATCCTACTACAATTCTGTATAAGAAATTGCATTAGTTAAAGATTTAGAAATAGTTTAAAATACACATAGATGCTGACATAAAGAAATGGACATCCAGGTCATTTTGACATAAAGCATGCAGTTCTTCAGTAAGCATAAAGTTGCTTTTTGTGGGTTTTTTTTTTTAAAGTATGCAAATAGGAAGTAGAGTATTTATCTTGAGAAAGGTAAAGTTTTAAAATATAATCAAGCTGAAATATTGTAAAATGAGATCTACTGCAACAATAACTTAAGGTAATAGCAAAGATGTCATTTTAGCAATTTGCAAATCGTATATTTCCCTGCTGTGTTTGCAAGATTACCTTGTGAATCATCAGGGACTATAACTCAAAAAGCTTTTGATTTACATTTTCCTGAGACCTAGAGTCAAGAAAGGACACTACAGATAAGATGAATAACTTGATGATCTACTAGCTTCGATAGAGAAAAGCCTGCCTTTTCCCAACTGGTGCAAGTTAGCACCTGATACATTCTTGCAACCTATCATATAGATATACTGCATGGTAAAAGCCTGTGTCTGGCTCAGTTTGTGGGAAGTTTTAGTGAGGTTTCTACATTGTATTTATGAGTAAGCAGATAATTATGGGCCTCAGAGTGCAGGAAAGGAAAATTGCAAAAGCTCTGGAGAATGAATGCAGTATCAAAATAATTTTAACAATTAAGGTGTGCGCTTCAAAATGGCTTTGCTTTGCATTTCTGGCTATACCAGAGGTTCATTTCTCTGGCAGCCCCACATTTCTGCAGAATATCTGCCTCATTCCATTGGTGGACAGCAGGATGACCATGAGC